>NW_019154085.1:81825288-82017963 GCF_002288905.1 Enhydra lutris kenyoni
TTTTCTGTTTCTTTTTTCTTTTCTTTCTTTTTTATAAGTGCTTTACATGAGTGGCTGATGCATTGGGAATAATTTTCTCAATAATGTAAACTGAAAGTAAGTATTTGCATGTGTCAAATCTAATTCCTTTTTCCACCAGCCGAGTCATGTCTTCCTAGTTCTAACTCCTGTGTTATAATGTCATTTGCACTGTCTCAGTCTTTTACTTTAGTCTTTTGCTACTGGTGTTTTATAAAGGAGCGTTTTCTTTCTTAAAGATTTTATTTGTCACAGAGAGAGAGAGAGAGCGAGCGAGCGTGCACACACAAGCAGGGGGAGCAGCAGGCAAAGGGTGAAGCAGGCTCACCATTGAGCAAGGAGCCATATGTGGGATTTGATACCAGGACCTGGGATCATGACTTGACCTGAAGGTAGTCATTTAACTGACTGAGCCACCCAGGCATCCCGGCAGTAGACTTTTGTTTTTATAAATATCTTTATATCGCAGAATTTGTGGGAGTACAGTAGGTGACTATAAGTATTTGTTTAATAGTTAATTATCTGATAATTTAGCAGTTGGGAAACTTTACTATTACTTTTTCACATCTACATTGTAATAGTTAATATGGGTTAATAGCAACCCTGAGACACTTACAGTCATCCTGTGTTTCGTTTTTTGATTAGTTGAAAGTTTTAGACATTCATAAAGTACGTGAGATAAAAGCTGATGTGGAATTTGATTAATGAAAGGCGCACTGTTTGTACACCTGGCTGGATTGAAATAAACTGTTTTACTAAGAATATATATTTTGTTTCTCACCCCTCACAATATTTTTCTTAGGCAATAGAGATTTTGCTAAGGATGATCCTTTGGAGTTTAAGTCTCACCAGTGGTTTGGAGCATCTGTGAGATCAAAACAGGATAAAATTTTGGTAAGTCTTGGTTATTTCCTCATAGGTGGGTTTGTCAATTTATGTGGAAACACAGAAGATTTTATGTTTGAAAGCTGATAGTAAAACTCAGTGTGTTCTGGAGCACAGTGCAAGATGAGATAAGATAGCTCTGATCAAAGGTCATCCTGTCTGCGGATCCCATCCATCCCACCCTTCACAGGCTTGGGTTCTGCTACTTTTTACCTTCATTCCTACCTTGTTCCTTTCTCCTGGCCCTGTTGATACTTCCCGTCAGTATGTTTCTATCCAGTCAGGTTTAGGACTAGTAGGTCTGTGATTAATCAAACACACTAGTACCTCCTCTCTTTAAAAATACAGCAACGTTCCCTTTGCCTCTTCTCCACTGCTATACCTCATTACTTTGCTCCTCTTTTCAGAAACTTTTTGAAAGTCTTTTCTACAGTCACCATCTCTACCTTCTTCACGTTTTCTTCCCAACCACTGTAGTCAGGCTCAGGCAGGCATGGCCAAAGCCACCTTGGTTCTTAGGTTACTGAAATCAGTGTTTCTTGTCTTCTCAGCACCATTCAGCAAGGTCAGTTAGCCCATTCTTTTTGAAATACTTTTCTTCCCTTGGCTTCTGGAACACTGTATTTTCCTGGTTTTCTCTCAGTTCAGTTGCCTGCTCCTTGCAGCCTCCTTTTGGCTCAGTCTCCAGTTGTTGGGTTATTCCCAGGCTGTGTTCTGGACCCCTGTCTTCTCTAACTACACCTTTTAGCTATCTGTTCCTATCCTGTCTCATGGCTATTAATAAAACCCATAAAACCCTAAATCTATCATTCTAGCTCTTAATTCTCCTTGGATTTTCAGAGTCATATTTCCAAACTAGCTGTGTGGCATTTCCATTTGGATATCTCGTGTATTACTGAAAATGAACATGGCCAAAATAGAACTCTTTTAAACTACTATCAAAAAGAAAAAAACACAGGGATACCTGGGTGGCTCAGTCAGTTGGGTGTCTGCCTTTGACTCAAGTTGTGGTCTTAGGGTCCTGGGATCAGGCCTGTGTCCGGCTCCCTGCTCAGTGGGGAGCCTGCTTCTCTCTCTCCCCTCTGCAGCCCGCCCTGCTTGTGTTCTCTCTCTTTCTCTCTCTCGGAAATAAAATAAATACATAAATACATAAATAAATAATAACTAAAAAAGGGAAAAACACAAAGATAACTGTTTCCATATAAAACCTTCCCACCTTATTTAGAGACATAACTCTCCACCTCATCCACCAGCAAGCCCTATCAATTTGGCTTTGGGAATATATTCCACATCCATCAATAAATCCTCACCTGCACTATTTCCACCCTGTATCCAGCCACCGTCATTGCCTGCCTGGGTTACGGCAGAGCTCTCCTCCTCTTTTTGCTTCCTCTCCTGCCTCAACTACAATCCATTCTCCATGGGAGGACCAGAGGGAATCAGAGCATTTCATCTTCTTGATTAAAACAGTTAAGTAATTTTCTATCACTCTCAGAGGACAAATCCCTGCTGCTTCTGGTTTAGGAGCACCTCCATAATCCGGTCAGTGGCTCTTGTCTCTGGCCTCATCTCATGCCACCTCACATGCTTTAGCTAGACTGGTCTTTATTACTTCCACATGACAGGTCACTGCAGTTAGAATCTCAGTGTTTTTGTTCCCTCTGCCTATCTTAGGCTCATCTTGTTGATTTTCACTTGGCCAATTCCTTTGTCATTCTGATTTCAGCTTTCATTTCACTTCCTCAGAAAGCCTTTCCTTGTTTTAATTATCTGCATTGTGTTCATTTCTGTTTTTTAAAATCTAGTTGTGGGGCATTAGGAAAGAATTTGTTTAGGAGCTGCAATTTCAAAGGAGTTTTAATGGATGTGTCCAGTTGGAAATGAAGGATGGGGTTGAGAGTGGGGGCACTCTAGGCAGAAAGCACAGAAGCAGACGTAAGCAGGAGGAGCAAATAATCCGTGTACATGAAACATCAAGTTCATGTAGAGAAGTAGCAATAATCGTCTCCTTTCACCTTTTTCAGGGTAGATATAAAATAACCTGCTATTAATTTCTGCAGTGTTTGTGTTAATGTTTTGCTTCAAAAAAGTATTACAAAAAGTTAATTGAACCTTTTTCCAGCAAGTTAAATGTTCATTTTGGTAAATTACTATGTTATTAAAATATGCATCATTCCACTGCTTGTACATGATGTTAAAATCTGTAACACCGAAAACAAAAAGGTCATTATTTGGAAAGTAGGTAAAATAAGCACTCTGAAGTCTTTCTTCTTTTTCTTTTTCTTTCTTTCTTTTTTTTTTTTTTCAAAGATTTTATTTATTCATTTGCCAGAGAAAGAGAGAGTGCACACACAAGCAGGGGGAGCAGCAGGCAGAGAGGGAGAAGTACACTCCCCACTGAGCAGGGAGCCCAATGTGGGACTTAATCCCAGGACCCTGAGATCGTGACCTGAGCCAAAGGCAGATGTTTAACGACTGAGCCACGCAGGCATCTCTATTTTTTCTTAATAACAAATTATTTGCTTTATAATTTCAGGGTATATTCTACATGCATGAGAATGTTATTTAGTTAAAACATTAATTTGATCTGTGACCATCAGCCTAGTGCATAATAGCAAGAAAAATGCTATATGAAATAGTTTTGGTAACTATTTTGTAAAAGAATATGTGAGGAAAGTACTTTTTAAATCTGTATCCACTGTGGTAATAAGGAATTGTTGGTATAAGACAGGTTTGATTAATTTTTATTAATGTTTAGAAAGTGTTTTTGAATTCTAGAGTAATACAGATTGTCTGAAACGCTCAGTTTTTCAGGGAATTTTTATGCTGTGGACTATCCCCTTTGATTTTAGGCCTGTGCCCCGCTCTACCACTGGAGGACTGAAATGAAACAGGAGAGAGAGCCTGTTGGAACATGTTTTCTTCAGGATGGAACAAAGACTGTGGAGTATGCCCCATGTAGATCAAGTATGTGTAGGAAGTTGTACCAGCTTTTAAAAGAGGGTTGGGAAGCCTACTTTGTTACGTGTGTGTGTGTGTGTGTGTGTGTGTATTAAAAATTGTAGACATAGTGTGTGTGAGTCAAAAGATGCACCACTGAGCTTCTCTAACACAGGTGTGGGACTCCTATATAAAAGATTCTGATGCAGTAGATCTCTGTCAGGCCTGGGTACCTTCCTTTTTAGGAAAACTCCACAAGGTAATTTCATAGATACCAAAGTTTAAGAACTAGAGTTTTATATGAATAACGTGTTAAATGTGTTAAATGTAAAAAATGTTAAAGGTGTTAAATGTAAAAAAAAAAAAGTCTTTAAAAAGAGCCAGAGTTTTGGGCGCCTGGGTGGCTCAGTGGGTTAAGCCGCTGCCTTCGGCTCAGGTCATGATCTCAGGGTCCTGGGATCGAGTCCCGCATCGGGCTCTCTGCTCAGCAGGGAGCCTGCTTCCCTCTCTCTCTCTCTCTCTCTCTTTGCCTGCCTCTCTGTCTACTTGTGATATCTCTCTGTCAAAAAAAAAAAAAAAATCTTTAAAAAAAAAAAAAAAAGAGCCAGAGTTCATATAGGAAGGTGAAGCATTGAGCTCAGGACTCCTGTGTTGGAGTTTTCCTCCTTTAATTTTTTTTTTAATTAAAAATTTTTTTGAAAGATTTTCTTTTAAATAATCTTTACACCCAGCCTGGGGCTCAAACTCACAACACCAAGATCAGTAGTCATACGCTCTACCGACTGAATCAGCCAAGCGTTCCTGAATTTTCCTTCTTTTAAATCAGAGTTTCTCTATTTATCTTTTATCAAGCTTACTCCTCTTTTGATGGTTGAAAAGATCTCACTTTGTCGTCTAATACTATTTGAAATTTCATATGAAATTCATATTGTGATTAAAGGTGATTTTGAGCTCTTATAGTTTTGATAATGCTTTTCCAAAAGAGATTCCAGTTATTTTTTTTTTTTTTAAGATTTTATTTATTTATTAGAGACAAAAGCAAGGGAGAGAGGCAGAGGGAGAAGCAGACTCCCCACTAAGCTACAGAGCTGGATGTGGGGCTTGATCCCAGGACCCTGAGATTGAGACCTGAGCTGAAGCCAGATGATTAGCCTACTGAGCCACCTTAGACCGATACTTTTCTTTGTTCCATTGGTCACCAGATAGTTTGGTAGAGGGAATTAGTAATAGAAGTACAACATGTAAGACTGTTACTGCCAAAATTCTTTTTTTCCCATGTTAGGTGACTTAGGACACCAGGCCAAAGGAATTTTTCAGTCTTCAAAGTTCTAAGCACTTGAACCTCCAGGAAATTGCAAATGATTTTTATTAACACTTACTTCTTAATCCACCAACTTTACCCTATTTGTTGTGAGAGGTACACATCAAAAGAATGATACCTCCAGAATTGCATTATTTATGAGGATAGGCCAGAAAGCATACAGACCAGAGGAGGTTGGCAGCCCTACACTCAGTGCTTGATGCCATCTGTATCATCACGTTTATGTTGCTGTACAAAGACAGTACTCCTGTCTTTGTGGTGTGTGGAACATGAGAGAACTAAATTTGTGTTTTGCTGTATTGCAAAGATGTTCCTGTTGTGAAAAGATAATCTTATAGCTATGAGGAATGAGCTAACTCTTGCATGCCAGGTTTGTAACTTACCACTTACATGACTGACATATAAAAATCACCCTTATTCACACATGGTAGATGTGGGAACTGAGATTCAGATGATTACAAGTAATTGTTTTCCCAGATCTTATAGTAGTGAGCAGTCTAATGAGGATTTGAACCCAGGTCTTACTCCAAATGAATCCTTATTTTGTAATACTAACAATGGGAAATATTTTCCATTTCACTTGCCTCAGTGTTAACCACAGCTTATCCATGAGAAGTACATCCTGCTTTTACAAATACAGGTTTGGATTTTTCTGGATGTGGAAGAGTACTCAGTACCCGTCTGAAAACAAGCATTCTAATGATGGTGCATTGGGGATATACTGCTGGGTTAGGCTAATAGTTTCTGTCATTTTGCCTCTTCAGTAATGACCAGTTTTTTTTTTCTCAGCATGTATTTAAAGGATGAAGGCCGTATTTGCATGATGTTTCTGTTACATAATGCTTCTGTTTGTTTGGTTTAGACACAGAAATTTTACATATCGGCACAGAAATTGTAAAATTGTTTTAAACCTTATTTTCTGAAGTATTTAACATCCAAATCAGGTCACGAAACTGGCTTGTGAGCCTCTTTTTGTAAATAAAATTTTATTGGAATACTGCCCCCCTCCCCCTGCCGCCCCAATTTGTTTACATGCTGTGTATAAAGGGAGAGCTGAGTGGTTGCCACAGTGACCATATAGCCCCTAAGTCTAAAATAGTATCTGGTCCTTTACAGAAAAAGTTTGTTGATCCTTGATCAAATAATAATACCTCAAATCTTAGAAAAAACAAAAGAATGACTTCAAAAATCAAAGTGAATGCCCTTCTTCCTAATAAATCTGGCTTTCAGTTTCCCCTGATCATTGTACATGCACGCTTTTTGGTGTAACCTTTGTGATATGAAGCTACCTATAGGCCCAGATTACAAAGGGTGACATGACCGCAGGAAAAAAAATGCTCAGGAAAGGGAATGCTCAGGAGAGGGAATCTGAGAACCTGGGTTATATTCTCACCTTTTGTCAACAACCTCCTGTAGCTATGCATGATTTACTTAATCACTCTGGGCCTTTGTTTTACCCTTGTTAAAACACCGATTTGGATAACAGACTTTAGAGGTACAGTTTTTGTATTTTGTATTTTCTTCATGCTTCATTAAATTATGCAGCCAATGACTGATTTTACATGCCAAGTTTGAACGGCTGCATTGTTAATTGATAACTTGGCTTGTTTTGGTAGTTTGTGGGGCTTTTTGTTTGTTTGTTTGCTTTTGTTTTCAGCATGACTTGTGTGGACACCCTGGGCATGAAAATTCACTGTCTGTAAAAAATTTCTTTATTCCTAATTATGTTTGCTTTTGGCTTTTCATAACTATCTGTGGCCTAATGGCTTTACACAATAGGCCAGGTGTCTCTCTAAAAGTTCCAGAGCCACAAATCCTGTAACTTAAATACTTTCAATTCCATGGTCAGTCTGTATCCTTTGTTCCTTCCGCTTTCTGATGACATTATTTGTACGTAGATTTTTCTGTTTTGAAAGCTAGTTGCCTTTTCTTCCCCCTTGATTGTTATTCAGGAAATTCTAAGTATATTGTTGATTTGAGATAGTGCAGGTTAATGGTGTGGACACACTGGGCTCAGATCCCTGCTCTCTCATTTACTAGCTGGCTGACTCTGGTCAAGTTCCTTAATTTCTGTAAGCCTTCATTTCCTTATCTATAAATCATGAATAATAATAGTATCTCTCATAGGATTGTATAAGATTTTAAAAGATAATGCCTTGGAAAATACTTTAGTACAGTATGTGGCTTGGGGAATGGGCTTAATAAACATTAGCTGCTCTTACTATCATAATCAGTAATATTATTTATCATGCTGTCAGGCGTGACGAATGGGAGAAATATTATTCATCTATCGGAATGAAAACAAAAGCCTTCACTGAAATAGCTTGTGGTTAGCATAAAATTCTTTACATTGCCTTAAACACTCAGTTTAATACGTCCCTGTTAAGAAAATTTTAAAGGACGATCATGTTTTCTAGCTGGACATTCTGGGAAACCAAATAAAGCAGATAAATATACGGTATGATAATCAAAAAAGGGATGTCTTTATAAATGGCCTGAAATAGTTCCCCTGAATACAACTTGAATAAAGGAAATAAATGGCTGACTTGAGGTCAGAGCAGGATTCCTCAGTATGATTCACTAGATACTGGAAACCCCAGCCCACATTTTCCCATTCCCTCTTGGTTAGAAAAATTTACATTGGGGTAGCATTACACTCTGGAGGCCATTTTCTAAAACAAATCTAAATTTAGTTATTAAGTGTGTAATCTTGGGGCAGTTCCCAGGTTTTTAAAATGTGTTCAAAATTTTTGATGGGAGTATTTGACAAAAATTTTTGGAAGTTGTCCTTTCAGTTGTACTGAAAATAGATATTTTTGGTTCCTGTGTTTGGGTGGGAAATTTAGTAAATACTATATAGCATAATGATTTACGTATTGTAACATTGACTAGAAGAATTCCTTGATAACTAAAGAGTAGTGTTTTCATTATTCCTTGTTATCCTCAAAATAATACAAGGGAGAGTCTTCAGGTTCATCCTAACCTGTATTCTAGGTACAGTATTACTCATGATTAGAGTTAATTTGAATGAATTGGCTAATTGTCCAGAAATCGTTTCCTTTTGTGAAAACTACCAGATAAAAGGTAACTACAAAAGAATCTAACTAGTGAGTCTGTTATCATCTGGAAAATAATTGAAAGTGTCATGTTTAAAGGTGTTCACGTTCATTAGACTGCAGTTCTAAATAGGTTGTGAAGATAGTTTCATATTTTGTTCTTTGCTGTACATTAAGTTAGGGCCTGGCTTTCTCCCAAAATTCCAAGCTACATTTTTAATAGTTTTTTTATTGTTGTTGGCTACAAAATGTATGTGTGGTAAGTATGTATTAGGAATGTATGTATCTCTTTATCAGTATTCGTAATAGATTTGTGAAGACCGTAGGCTAGCCACTGAAGGGTAATAATAGGAATTTAGGATTGTAGTTTTTAACTCATAGAACACAACTCATCTTTGTTTTATGAATTCAAAACAGTGGTTCATAGCCAGTAATTTTTTAAAAAATGGAATGAAATAAAATAGAAAATGTCAGAATATATTGTACATGGTAATACTGATACTGTTTTGTGAAATTTTGTCTTATTGATGAATCTATTATATACACATATAACATGTAAATATTGCGTTTTATGGGTTATGATATATAATCTTGCTGTGGGTTGTGGTTAAAAATAAGTTTTAAATCTCCCATTTTAGGTGATGTTTCTGTTTCCTGGTGACTATTCCAGGTATTTTGATCTCTCTTGCCATATCTGAGAAAATGGTGCTGATAAAAATGGACACTAACTTTTTCAGAATGTGATAATAGCTCATTAAGTGCTTGAGTGAATGAACATTCCCAATTCATGGTACATTGTCTTATGGTTACAGTGATAGAGATTTTTCTCATGTTTTGTTTTATGTTATTTGTTTTTGGGTTTGTGTATATTTCTAATCTTTTTATTTTAGAAAATATTGATGCTGATGGACAGGGATTTTGTCAAGGAGGATTCAGCATTGATTTTACCAAAGTAAGTTCTTACTTTAAGACTGAATGAGATTCAGATCTATCTCATTATCTAAACCATTTTTAAAAATTAATTGCTCAATACTTCAGCTTCTCTATAACTCTTACAAGTTTTATGAAAATAGCTAATAAAAATGACCTATGTATTTTGATATTCTTTGCCTTATATTATTCTCTCCCTAACAGATGTTGCTTATTTGAAATAGACATCAGAATGGGAATGGAGGACAGTAGAAAATCTCCTGAGAAATGCAGATAACCATTATGACTTAATGTTAAAATTTCCAGTTAGATAAATTTATATAATATTAAAGTTTTTCCTGTTTGACTGAAATTGGGTTTTCACAAAATCTTGTCAGTAGGAGCTCTGTTACAGAATTATAGTTTTGTTACATAAAAGCTGAGAAGTGTGCATATTTACCATCTATTATGTGCCTACAGGCACCAAGTAAAGTTGGACAACTTAATTACTGTAAAAAATCTCATATGTGTGGGGCGCCTGGGTGGCTCAGTGGGTTAAAACCTCTACCTTCAGCTCAGGTCATGATCCCAGGGTCCTGGGATTGAGCCCCGCATTGAGCCCTGCTGAGCAGGGAGCCTGCTTCATTCTCTCTCTCTGCCTGCCTCTCTGTCTCCTTGTGATTTCTGTCTGTCAAATAAATAAATAAATCTTTAAAAAAAAAAATCTCATATGTGTGGCTCTATGTATTTTTCACTAAGCTAGTATACTCTCCAGAGTTGATAGTTTTTATCTGTTTTCCTAAAATAACAGTTCAGTGTATGTTTTCAAAGGAAAATTTTCTGTAGTATTTTTCTTTCTTTCATTTTCTTTTGTGTATGTGGGTTTTGGGGGCAGGGTGGTGTTGGGATATATGAACATTTTGAATATCAGACTGAGAATATTAATTACACCGAGAGAAATCTTACATATATTGATTTAATTTAGAGCATCCTTAGAAAGCTCAATATGGCTTTCTTAGAAAATGCCTTAAATTTATTAAAACAAAAGAAACTACACAATTATGTAATTCAGAAAATTTATAAAGCTTTTCTTATTTTTTAAAATTTGTATTTTATCTTTACTAAAAAATTTTTTCTAGACTAGGACTATAATTATAGTTAACTTTCTTTACTACCTAATTGATTTAAATCACTCAGTTTGAGATTCATAATTCAAAATCTACTTGTAATTACTAAAAATTCAAAATTTGAGGAAGCAAAACAAGAAGTATATTAATAAATACTAGCTTTAAACTTTTATGAAATCTTTTCAAATAGACGTTGATTAAAAAAAAGTCCATGTTTTCTGTACCTATGCCCGTGCAACTGTAACCCCAGAAATAGTCTCATACCGTGAATATTCGTTGCTAAATTAACTGTTTGCTTTCTTCAACACATTTCTGAAAAGTACCTTTTTTTTTTTTAAGATTTTTCTTTATTTATTTGACAGAGAGAGATCACAAATAGGCAGAGAGGCAGGCAAAGAGAAGGGGGAGGAAACAGGCTCCCCGCTGAACAGAGAGCCCAATGCGGGGCTTGATCCCAGGATCCTGAGATCATGACCTGAGCCAAAGGCAGAGGCTTAACCCATTGAGCCACCCAGGGGCCCCTGAAAAGTATCTTTTTTTAAAGTAGACAATTTAGAAGTATCTTTTTCATAGCCAGGGCAGGAAATTGTCTGTTGAAATCTTAGGACTATATGTATGTTTGGAGGGGAAAATTATTTTCTCTCCAGCTGGAAGAAATATCAAAATATGCTCAAACACTAAACACAGTTTCCTTGAAATAGGTACTTACAGTTTGTTACAGATACAAGAAATGCTAGTCAAGTGTAATTTGTATATATAATATACCCTGAAAAATTTACCTTCTAACTTCATTTCTGTGTAGATCTGCAGGATGAAAAATAATTTTTTCTTAGCCAAAGAATTTTATTTTTAAAGATTTTTATTTATTTGTTGGACAGAGATCACAGGTAGGCAGAGAGGCAGGCAGAGAGAGGGGAAGGGAAGCAGGCTCCCTGCTTAGCAGAGAGCCTGATACAGGGCTCAATCCGTGGACCCTGGGATCATGACCTGAGCTGAAGGCAGAGGGTTTTTTTTTGTTTTTGTTTTTGTTTTTTTAAGATTTTATTTATTTATTTGACAGACGGAGATCACAAGTAGGCAGAGAGGCAGACAGAGAGAGACGGAGAAGCAGGCTCCCTGTCGAGCAGAGAGCCCGATGCAGGACTCAATCTCAGGACCCTGGGATCATGACCTGAGCCCAAGGCAGAGGCTTAACCCACTGAGCCACCCAGGCGCCCGAAGGCAGAGGTTTTAACCCACTGAGCAACCTAGGCACCCCTAGCCAAAGAATTTTTAAATGATTTTTTAGGAAGGAAATTTGCCTGTGTAGTCACAAATGTAATAGAATCAAAATAGACAGAATCAAAAAAGACTTTTTGTCTTTATTGTAACTCAGAAATATTTTGCAGTAGTACTTCATAACAAGTATAGGAAGCAGCCAGATCTATAGAATCAGTGTGTGTATTTGTGTATTTTCATATATTGAATCATTATAACTATTTTTTGATTTGTATTATATTTTAATGTATTTTAGCAAAGGGGCAATGAAAATTTACTGAGAATGAGTTAGAGGAGTTTGAGATTTATGATTTTGTTATATGTATATAGCTTTTATATATATTAAATGTTAGATGTGTATGCATATATAGCTCTTTATGTGTATTACATTGCTTTCAACTTTCAAACTGCCTGTTTTTAAATATGTATCTTTTTGTTGTTTGATTTAATCTAGGCTGATAGAGTACTTCTTGGTGGTCCTGGTAGCTTTTATTGGCAAGGTAGGTTAATATTTTTTTAAATTACTCAGCAATGATTGTGAATGCTTTCCTGGCTTATATGTCTGAGATTTTTCAAATTATTTTAAAGGAAGAAATTGAAAAATACAATTTAAATGTATAATCACTACCTGTTGTATAGTATTTTTTTAAAAGGACTGTAGTATCCTATATATAGTATGATATATAGAAAATAAAATCTATGGCATATTGAATATATTTATGTATATTCCTAGGAGAAAATAAACAATGCTTTTAAAGTAAATAATAAAGCAAATCTATAAAGTAATTTAAAACAATTTATTTTTGTTTGTGGCATATGCTTCTTCATCTCTGTACTCCAGAGGCTATGATACAAGCATTAGGAAGTGCGGAACTGAGCTATGACGGGCAAATTTTGGCATTCTGAAAGCTCATGGTTTTAAAGTATTTTGAATTTGCTCATTAGAATATTTAAGTGGTTATTTTCTCATTAATTACTGACATCAAGAGTGATTTCTTTGTGTGTGGGGAGTTTTTGAAATAGAGGATCTTAATAAGTTTCAAAAGAGTGTAATTAAACTGGCATCAGTATAAATATAAAACACTTGCTTCAGTCATTTTGAGGCGCCTAGTAAAATTACCATTTGTACAAATGCGTAACAGATCATTATTTGTTGACAATTTCAAAACAGGTAACTAAATTTGCTTACTTGCTTTACTAGTTTCATTTATCATTAGGTACACATGGATATTAATTTAGTTCATATATTCACGTTTGTTTTCTGCTAAGAAGTGCTGTTTACAAGGTCAGAACTTTTGTTTTTTTGGCATTCTGATATTTGAGCATTACCAATATTTGGAAGAAATCTATGACTACATTAATGTGCAAATATTTTCTAATTCCGAATTTTACTTCTGTATTCGACACTATAGTTTCCTTACTTGCTTTTTTGTAGGAAAATCAATGCTTGCTTTTGCTTCGTAGAAAAGGAAACTAAAGGAAGAGATTTACTGAAGAAAAATAGTAAAGAAAGAAAATAAGAAGGGATGAGAAATGGGAATAGGTAAAAAGTTGAAAGGGATAGCAAAGGAGAAAATGGAGAGAAAAATCAGGGAAAGATGGATCAACATATTCACTGAAACAGAAGAATTTGAATTTCAGTGAATTTATACACCTATTAGAAAATGAAATGATGTAGGAAAACCGTTTTGGGTTTTACAGTTTAAAAATGAAAACAAAAATAGCTTAATTGCATAGAAGATTAAAATAGGAGATATTAGTGCTTTCTAGTAAGATAAAAAAATGGATTTTTTTTTTTCTTTCAGTGCTAGTTATGTCATTCAGTGGAGGGGAGAGAGGTGTCTGCTGGGAATGCCTGGGAACCAATGATGATTCTGTGATTATCAGTCAGGACCACTTGTTACCACTGCCTTTTTAGGAAACACAGCTGTGAACATGTTTTTGTAACTAGTTTTTTTTTTTTTTTAATTTTATTTATTTATTTGAAAGAGAGAGTGAGAGAGAGCACACAAACAGGGGAAATGGCAGAGGGAGCGGGAGAAGCAGATTCCCTGCTGAGCAGGGAGCCCAAGGCAAGGAGGCTGAGGCAGGGAGTCAGGATTTGATCCTAGGACCTTGGGATCTTGACCTGAGCCGAAGGTAAACACTTAACTGACTGAACTAGATGACTCGTTCTTGTAATAACTTTGAGTATTATATAGTGCCTATTTATTCCTATTTAAAAATTAGGACTGATATAGATAATTGACACTGTGTTGATTGGTATTTTATTATAAATGGTCTAGGATATGTCATTGAAAGATTCAGGGGCTGGACAGAAAATATTTTGTTCTAATAAGATTAAAATCAGCAAGTTTTACTCTGAATTAATAAGTATGTCAGAATGAATTTTTCCATAGATCTCAGAATTACCGCTGTACAAATAGATAAAATTACAATGTTTTATTCAAAAGAGATGATGGCATTTTCCTGTGTTGTTTTTTTTTTTTAAAGATTTTACTTATTTATTTATTTGACAGAGAGAGAGAGAAAGAGAGATCACAAGTAGGCAGAGCAGCAGGCAGAGAGAAGGGGAATCAGGCTCCCCACTGAGCAGAGGGCCCGATGCAGGGCTCAATCCCAGGACCCTGAGATTATGACACGACCGAAAGCAGAGGCTTGACCCACTGAGCTACCCAGGTGCCCCAGATGTGTTCTTTGATTCAAGGAATAGTTATTGAGTTCTTGCTATGTGTTAGGTACTGTTCAGGCACAGAGCATAAAGTAGTGACTCAAACAGGAAGTATTCTTACCCTAGACGACTCAACTTCTGTGACTGGACAGATTGGAACAGACTGATAAACATTAACTATGAATTTTTTTCTAAAACAGAAATGAAGAGATTATTTTCTTTATGTATGGAGATGACATTTGATAAATTTGCCAACCTTTCTTAGGTAGGGAACAATCTGATTTTTGTGTAGTGCTCTGGATTTCTTACTGACCTGGTGATTTAAGGTTGTGAAGAAAAGTGAGCTTACCCATTCAGGCTTCTTAAAGGTATCCAGATAATTTGTGGGGTAGAAAAAAAACCAGTTGAACCAATTATTCTTACTATAAAAGAAAGTAATTATTTAAATGGGTTTTCAAATTCTAATATTTGTTTGGGAAACAGCCCTTGATTTTATTATTCCAGTTCTTTAACATCGATTTTCTTTGTGAATTAAGACAAATCCTGTATTCATAACTTTGTTTACTAGCAGTGGCTAATTTTAAGAGCTATCTTGAATAGAAGTAATTGTGACTTTAGAAATATTAGATTGCAGATCTAGTATTATGGAGAGTTATTTAAGGCTAAGAATTAGAAATACTCATCTCTAATGCTATGTGTGCAGGTGCCTTGTATCATCTGGATCATAAATTCCCATTAGAAACTTATTTTATATATATTTTTCAGGTCAGCTCATTTCAGATCAGGTGGCAGAAATCGTATCTAAATATGATCCCAAAGTTTACAGCATCAAATATAATAACCAGTTAGCAACTCGGACTGCTCAAGCTATTTTTGATGACAGTTATTTGGGTGAGTAAAACTAAAATATGTTTTCGTTTTCTGGAGTTGCAGTGTTCCTTTTCCTGTATTCACATATGCTACTTTAAGCTGGAAAATCTTTTATGTTGAAATAGATTAAGATTTTTTTTTAAAATATAAAGAACAGGAACATAACAGTTTCAGATTGTTATTGAGTACTTAGGTTATATTTCAGTAGTTGAAATTTAAGAGTGGTTATTTATACAATGATGAATAATAATAAATAACTTATTTATTTTTATTTTTTAATTAATTTTTTTTTTTGAGAGAAAGAGTGCATGAATGGGGAGTGGGGCAAGGCAGAAAGAGAGAGAGAGAGAGAGAGAGAGAGAGAGAGGCTTCAAGCCCAGCACAGAGTCTAACTTGGGGCTCAGTCTGAAGACGTTGAGATCATGACCTGAGCCAAAACCCAGAGTCAGCTGCTCAGCCAACTGAGCCACCCAGGCACCCCAGTAATAATAAATAAGATTTAAAGTGTGCTTGCATATTCTAGGCATTGTTCTAAATGCTTCATCTGTATTAATTGACTTAATCTTTACAACAAGTCTGTAAAAGTATAGTGCTATTATTCCCATTTTGTAGGTAAAGAAACTAAGGCACAGAGGCAAAATAACTTGCCTAAAGTCACTCATTTAATAAATTGCTATTCTAAGATTCAAACCCAGACAGTCTGACTCCTAGGCTTCTGTTTACTGTATTATTCATGATGTTAAACTATGGTTTTTAAGACTTACTAAGTTTTGTTACCTCCCTTTAAACTTCTCTTATTAAACCAAGTACATATGACAGAAGCTATACTTTGCTGATTGAGGAAATCTATTATTTGTTTCTTCTTTAAGATGAATTTCAGATTTACCATTTTAAAAAAATTGAGATATAATTGACTTGTTATATTACTCTTAGGTATACAACATAATGACTTGGTATTTTTTATATATTGTGAAATAATCACAGTCAGTCTAGTTAACATTTATCACCGCACACAGTTACGAATTTTTTTTTCTTGTAATGAGAACTTTTAAATTCTACTCTGTTACAACTTCCAATATACAATGAGGTATTATTAATTAAGTCACCATGTTCTCATTACATCTCATGACTTATTTATAAGTGGCTGTTTGTACCTTTTGACCACTTTTATGCATTTTGCCCATCTGTGGCCCCTTGCCTCTGGCAATCTTAATCTTCTATCTCTTCTCCATATCTATAAGAAATTTACTGTTCTTAACAGATTCCTTTGTAAAATTGGTAAAAGTCTTATTTTTCTAATAGAGCTATACTATTCGAATGTTTAGCTATTTCCTTTAGATTCACTTACCATATGCATATGAATCTTTTACCCCTAGAGAACAAAATATTACATTACTAAGGGAATTATTTTCACCCTTGACCAATGCAGGGCTTAGGTGCGTCAACCCCTGTGCAGTTCACAAATCTGCGTGTAACATTTGACTCCTCCAAAACCTAATTAATTGCCTGTTGTTGACCGCAAGCCTTAGCAATAACACAGTCAATTAACATTGTAGGAATATTGCATATTGTAGGAATATTGTATATTCCTACAATAAAGTAAGCTAGAAAAAAAGAAGATGTTAAGAAAACCATAAGGAAAAGAACACACATTTACAGTACTGTCTATATTTATTGAAAAAAACCCGTGTCTAAGTAGGTCTGTGCACGTTAAACTGCTTGTTCAGGAGTCTGTCCTACTTGAAAATATTTTCAAGGAAAGCGTACTCAGCAAGTATGCTATAGGTAACTGTGTGTGCCCTGATGGTGTTTCTCATTTTGTTCCTCCTTCAGGTTATTCTGTGGCTGTCGGAGATTTTAATGGCGATGGCATAGATGGTATGATGCACTTAAGCTATATTTAATTCTTTTCTAAAGACATAGACTAAGCATCTGAAACAGGTGCCATTGAAAAACAGATGCCATTGAAAAACCTCAGCAGTTAAAGAGTTTGAAAACATTGCTATATAATGTAAGAAGAGAAATGAGGGAGATGTTAGTACATGACTTGAGCTAGGTCTATATTAAACTTTGTCTAGCAGCTGCTGAATGTTGAGCCAGAAGGTTGCTGGGCGCCACTCTGTCTTTCCCACCTGCTCCTTTCCAGCCCCTAACATTGTAGTTTATCTTCAGCTTCTTCCTTCTTACTTTCAGTAGTTTGAGTCCTCTTGGAAGGGCTTAGTTTCTCCTTTCTGTAAATGTAATTTGTAACTTTCTGGGTTCTGCCTGTAAGATTGTTACCCCATCCTCTGTCCATCCATCTTCCTTCTGAGCTCAGTTTAGGAATCAGAGACTGCCTGGTTTTGACCAATTCCTGTGTCACTGCCACCTCTACCCTATTTCACTTTGTTCTGTATTATTTGTCATTACTGTAGATAGAGCCTTCTTTTGTTCTTAGGTCACTTTATCTTAGCCATTCTTTTTAATAAGATTACAAATGCCTGAGGGCACACATGCATTTATTTGAGGGTTCTCAAGAATCTTTCTGTATTTTGTAAAGATTTGATTTTTGTAGTTAAAAAGTACTATGGTCATTTATTCTGGAGTACCAGTTTTTAAGATTTTAAAATTTGTTTTCTACTGAAATAATAAAACAGAACTTAAAGTTTTCTGATATGTCCATTTCCTCCTGCTGTTTTCAATTTTGGTCTTGAAAGTGAGTAATCATGTTTTTCTTTTCAGACTTTGTTTCAGGTGTTCCAAGAGCAGCGAGGACTTTGGGAATGGTAGGAAAATTAAAAGGAATCTAAAAAAAAACTCTGGGTTGTCTTATATTTTACTATATTTCATATGCTTTTGTTTTTCCTCCACAGGTTTATATTTATGATGGGAAAAACATGTCCTCCTTATACAATTTTACTGGTGAGCAGGTATGCTTTTAAAATGTTTTGTTTATTTAACATTTTAACATCAGCATTCCTAATGTTTTGAAATTTTTCTTCATAACATCATAATGTTTTACATTGACTATATAATAAATGTTGGTTTAATATTCAGTATTGTAAATATAAAATAGTCTTTAAAGAATTCACCTTTAACCAAAGTAATTTGTGTAAGCAGAGCCTTTTGTAGTTGCACATTATGGCTTGCTTTTTAAGGAAATACAGAAATTGCACGCATACATGTTGTATACACAAAACCACAAAAACTTCCTTTTTCTTTGCTGATGTCATCAAATTCTCCCTTAAGAAGTGATCTATGCCTTTTAATTTCATTTGATGCAAAACAAAACCTGGCATAGATGTGTACATTATAGATATAAGTAAACTTCATATGTAGTACATGAAATAAAACATTCTTCAGTTAAGAGCACCTGGGTGGCTCAGTGGGTTAAGCCTCTGCTTTTGGCTCAGGTCATGATCTCAGGGTCCTGGGATTGAGCCCCGCATTGAGCCCTGCTGAGCAGGGAGCCTGCTTCCCCCTCTCTCTCTGCCTGCCTCTGCCTACTTGTGATCTCTCTCTCTGTCAAATAAATAAATAAAATCTTAAAAAAAAATTCTTCGGTTAAAAAGTAGTACTTTTAATTATATAAGACTGATGAATCACTGACCTCTAACTCTAGAACTAATAATACATTATATGTTAATTAATTGAATTAAAAATATTTTTAAAATAAGGTACTAGACATTTTCTGCAGGTATGGGCATCTTATAACATTTTGATTATATATCTCAGAGGATTAAATGACAAGTTAGGAATGACAAAGGGAAAATTAGTAGGTACAGGAAAAATATGTATCTTCAAGCCCACTTCTTGCTCAGTAGAGATTGTTGGTCTGTGTGAGAGGATTAATAGAATAAGGAAGTAGACTCATGATCTCCAGAAACCTCATGTGTGGCAGTCAGGGTTGGCGCACAGCACAGAGTGGCCTGCAGCTGACGGCTTTTAGAGTTGGGACAACGGTGGTTATCCTTTTGTGTGGCTGTGACTTCGTGACCTCCAGCAGCTTCTCCTGTTGGATGCCCATGTGTGTCTCTGGATCATGTTGTACACAGTCCATGAAGCTTTCTTTATTCCTCCTCAGTTGTTTTGTGGTAGGGGGAAAATACAGGTTTTGCTTTAGGACAGAATTAGGCTCTAAATTCTCAGTCTTATTGCACTGGACAAGGGATATGCCACTGTAAATCTGGTGGATCATTTGTAAAAAGGGGGATACTCGTAACTTACTAATAATCAAATGAAAACGTTTCAGTCCTGGTGCTTAGGATAACACTGTCTCAGTAAATGCTCTGGTTTCTTTACACTTTCAAGCAGAGCACCCTGCAAGACTAGGACCCAAAAATAGTATTCTGTTAAAGTGCACTGCAGATACAATATACTTCATACACATGCTCTGATCTTGTAATTGAATACAGACTGCCCCTTCCATTGTCTTCAGTTGTACTGAATCAACCCAAAATAGATAATGTAGGAATCTCCTGTATCATTCCCTCCTGATAGCTCCATTAATCAAATTTTGGAAGCTTTGCTGACTTTACTTCTTTTGGTTTGTTGGCTCATTCCTCACTTTAGCTCATCTTTAAACTGTCATCTCTCTTAGTTTTGCTTTGCATGTTGGGCTATCTCTAGAACTTTTCTTTTCACAATCATTTCCAGCCAGGCTGTTCTGTCTGTGATGGTCCAGTCTCCTGTAGTGGGGGAAAGGACATTCCTTCACTCTATGCATAATCCTGTAATAAATCCAAAAACATTTCTACTGTGTGTAATTCAAAAGCAAATCCACTGGCAAGTCATCAGCTGAGATGTGAGACAAGAACAAAGCCATTCCAGTATCTCTCTAACCAGTGATTTCTTGAGAGTAGCAGTGATTGCACATAGGGAGAACCAATTATGATCTATTAATAATTATTATCTATTATCTTTATTGCATAAACTCCCACTGATAACTTCTTGGGCTCATTTTAAACTTCTCTCTGTGACTGTATGGCTTTCTGATAGTGTGTCTGTATCTGGCACCTGTTGGGTAGTGGAGAGGAAGGGAGATAGGAGATTAGCCCTGGGAAGGAGCATTGATTATACTTGGACTTAAGTAGGATGTGTTGAAGACACTGAAATAATATACACAGGCTATGTTTCGCCCATACATCTAGGAACATAAAAAAGCCTCATTACCTGATTGTGTTGGAGGTATAAACAAAAGAAAAGAAATTAAGATTGAAACACTATGTGCAGAGAGAAAAAAATAACCCAGATATTAACTGTCCAAACTAGTTGGAGGAAATGTAAACATTTCATTTTCTTTTTGTTATCCAGATGGCTGCATATTTTGGATTTTCTGTTGCTGCCACTGACATTAATGGTGATGAGTAAGTTTAAAAAGATGTTTCCAGGAACAGTTTTCCTCTCATGTTTATGAGTGCTTTACTAAAACTAAACATTTTTTCTTGTTTCTTTGTCCCCTTCCTGCTAATCTTTCTATTTAAGGAAATAGTTTGAAGCAACCTTATCATGAATATGGGAAAACCTCTATGTTGTTCATAATTACTTTCAGTAGCTTTTTTGCTATGAAGGAATAAAGTAATTTTTATGAATTACTCATGGTTCCTTATAGGAGTTGGAGGAAGGTTTGAATTTGAAATGATTCTATGCTTCAGTTTGGTTATTAGAGATACAGAAAGAGGGAAACTGGGTTTTATAAGAAAAGATATTGCTAATAGATGGAATTTGAACTTGTGTTGGTGATGAAGATTCTGTTCTTCTAGTTATGCAGATGTGTTTATTGGAGCACCTCTGTTCATGGATCGTGGTTCTGATGGCAAACTCCAAGAGGTGGGGCAGGTGTCCGTGTCTCTGCAAAGAGCCTCAGGAGACTTCCAGACAACCAAGCTGAATGGGTTTGAGGTCTTTGCAAGGTTCGGCAGTGCCATAGCACCTTTGGGAGATCTGGACCAGGATGGCTTCAATGGTAAGATCAAATTCAGCAACGGTGGGTTCCTAATTTTGTGTCTTCCCTCAACTAACAAAGTTTGTACCAGCAAATCTTCCTAGAAAGAAGCGTTTAATTGACAGTGACATACTAGGTTAAATAACAGTGGCTCTTTTTGTTCAAAAGCAGAGAAAATTAAAAAAAAAAAAAAGGATTCTCATGAGTTATTATTCATATAGCTTCAAGTTAGAATTTTGCAGTAGTAAATATCTGAAAGGAGATCTGCCTTCTTAGGGAGCCCAGTGGAGGGTGGGGACTTTCTCTGTCCTGCTTAGCAGCAGTGCCCTCTACTGTTCCATTTGGATACAAATGTAAAAAATGCACCCGGGTACATTGTCAAGGCTGTGTTTACTATAATTGAATCTCTCAAAGGTTTGATTGGGCATTCATATTTTTAAAGCCATAACTTTGTTGTGGCTGTCTAAGAAATTCTAAAGGTGGTTATAACTCCCCTCGTGCAGGCAAGTAAAGAATATAAGCTCATTGTTTTTTGATATTCCCATTTAATACTGTAATTAATAGCCATAGGTATCTTTAAAAATCAAAGTTGGCTTTTATTTTAGAATAAAAGCTAGATTACAAATTATCAAAACTTTTAAAAAAAATAAACACATTACAAAACTGTGGAGATCACAGAATAGAGTTGAGCGGTTGGTTTTTTGAATAATCGATAATATTTAGGAATATGCCCCTTAAAATTTAAAGAAAGTTATAAATGAAAGAGAAGAATTCAAAAATACAGTTGACTTGTGTCTTTCAAGTAGTAGTGGAAAAGAAAACATTTTCTAGGCTTCAAGACCACTCCACTCCTGCGTCTCGGATAGTTTGGAAGTGTCATTTCTGAGATTAACCCTAGATGTTTTCAGTGTTAGTGAGAACTACTCATGGAGACATCTTGCTTCCTAAAATAGAGTCCTAAAGATCTTTACTACCAGGAGGACATAAATCAAATGGAACTCTGATGTAAAGTTTAAAATAGATCTTGAAAAGAACAACATAGAACAGATGAAGCTATCACTTACTGATAATAAAACTACCGAGAAAACAGGGCCAGATTTGAGGTTCTTTGTATCTTGAATAAATGTAATGAGTTCTTTGCTATAGCAGGACCTTCGTCTCTGGGTTCTCTGGGAGATCTTGGGCACGTTTGCTGTCACTTTGTCTTAAGGGTACTTCAGCCACTTTAAAGAAAGTTTTCTCAGTATCATGATCCAGCAAGCATCTCATTCTGCTTTCTGTACTTTTATCAAAATGCATTACCTGTGAATATAACAATTATAAACAACAGATAAAAAATACTAAAGTTTTACAAAGATTTAACAGATTTTACTTCTAGAGATGGATACCGTAGAGGATGATTTTGTTCTTCCCAAGTTTCTCCTGAAGTCTTATTGTCCCAAGTAGTAGATTGTGAATGATATGAGCTGTGTTTATGTAACTCTTTACATATACTTATAGATTATTGATTATATGTCTATATAGTTCATATATATAAAATGAGCTATTAGTTATAACCTGGATTTCTTTTTTTTTTTTAAAGATTTTATTTATTTATTTGACAGATAGAGATCACAGGTAGGCAGCGAGGCAGGCAGAGAGAGAGAGGAGGAAGCAGGCTCCCCGCTGAGCAGAGAGCCCGATGTGGGGCTCGATGTGGGGCTCGATCCCAGGACGCTGGGATCATGACCTGAGCCGAAGGCAGAGGCCTTAACCCACTGAGCCACCCAGGCGCCCCTATAACCTGGATTTCTTTGTTCAAACCTGATGACATTAACCCTTTGTTATGCCATTCATCTTCTGTTCCTCCCTTTCTACTGACACCCCCTAGAAAACCCTCAGTATCATCAAGAGGGATACTGAAAACAAAACAGTAAAGTTGTGTTCTATAATAATGTGCAATTTTTGTCCATACTCCTCCAGAAAGAGGGAAAAAACACAGAAAATAAAAAATGAAATGATCAAAGGAAGAAATCAGTTGAGTAAAAAAGAAGGGCTTTCCAGATTGAATAGATGTCAGCCAAGAGAGAAGATGATTAGAATATATAAAATAATGAGAACTATAGAAAAGTTAAAGGTAATTTTTATTAAATGATTTCTCAACACTGGAGTTGTCTTTTGGGAAATTGTATTTTGATGAATACATTCTTAATGCATATGTCAAGTAAGAAGTTATGCTTCCCTTTGAAACTTAAGAAAAGTAAAAAGAGGGGCGCCTGGGTGGCTCAATGGGTTGGGCCGCTGCCTTCGGCTCGGGTCATGATCTCAGGGTCCTGGGATCGAGTCCCGCATAGGGCTCTCTGCTCAGCAGGGAGCCTGCTTCCCTCTCTCTCTCTCTGCCTGCCTCTCTGTCTACTTGTGATCTCTCTCTGTCAAATAAATAAATAAAATCTTTAAAAAAAAAAAAAGAAAAGTAAAAAGAGTCTTACATAATTTAAATACTACTTTAAAAAAAAAGAATAAATTCTTAGTTGGTGTTTACTGTAGGCCATGCACTGTTCTAAGGTCTGAAAATGAGAGGATAAATCAGAGCTCATTCATGCTCTTAAGGAATTTAGCATCACTAGGGGCAACTTTTGTGTAAACAAGTAAACATTAGAATGCAGTCATCGCAGCCTTTGAGATGTTCCTGGGCATAATGGTCTTACGTAAAAGATGAGAGATAAGGTGTCCTTGGTGTGTCAGAGGATGCAGCCTTGAGGAAGCTGAAAGCAGTTTGTCTATGTTAAGATATAATTAAGGCAGTTTGGAATGGCTGTCACCTAGGGGCTGTCACAGGCAAGATGGACACATCCTTGCTCTTATGAAAGCTATGTTTTGTGGGGAAACCATAGAATAAACACATAATGGGGAAATTCAGACAACGATAAAGGCTGTGGGTTAAAACAAACAACAACAAAAAAGCAGGTTAGTGTGATAGTGCCTAGACAGTCTGAGTGAGAGGGGAGAGTGCATGGGTTCATTGTCAGGGAAAAAAACTTTCTGATAAGATGACATTTCATCTGTGATTTGGATAAACAAAAGGAGCAAAGCTTGAAAAGCCTTGGAGCAAGAGCTGTTAAGGCAGAGGGAACAGCAAGTATAAATCCGAAGATGGGAACTAGCTTGGTGTGTTTAGGAACAGAGGAAATTGCCAGGATTGATAGGAAGGGTGAGGGAGGGATAGAGCTAGGGCGTGGGGAGGTGGGGAGCAGGGGTAGAACGAACTGACAAATCAGGTAGTGTTTAAATGCTTTGGGAAGTAATTGAAGGATTTTCAGAAAGAAGGTGACATGATACTAACCTTTGGCAGCTTTGAGGAGAGTGGATTTTAGGGTCAAGAACAGAAGTGGGAGCCAGTAGGTTGCTTTAGGGATCCAGGGAAAGAATAGGAATGGCTTGTCTAGGATGGTACCAGCAGAGACAGGGGAGTGGACATATTTATAATACATCTCAGAGTTAGAAAAGGTCATAGTGACCATTTGCTTTGTTTTGTTTTTAGTAAATTTCAAGCTTGCAATTTGTTTGTGTTATCTTAATACAAGTTGAGCAAGATTGAGATGAAATCATAACTTCCAAATTTCCAAGCCAGACTGCTTCTGCTTCAAAAAACAAAAACCATGTACATCTAAATTAAGTAGAATTTTGAGAGCTGGAATGAACCTTAGATGAACATTTTGACATGCCCCCTTTTTTTCCATTTTAAGGCTGAGGTATTTTAAGGTCCAGAAAAGTTAAGTGATTTATCCAAGGTCAGACCCAGAATATCTGACTCCAAGTTAGTGTCATCTCCACAAAGTTTTGCTTGAATCTCCTTAAATTAGGTTGTTGCTTTTGAATAAAATATGCTACGGAACTTTGAATCTGTATTTATTGTGATAGATGGGTTGTGTGAATATAGGTTTCTCCCCACTGTCCAGAAGTGTAGAGAACTTTTATAAGCAGAGGGGCGCCTGGGTGGCTCAGTTGGTTAGGTGTCTGTCTTTAGCTCAGGTTATGATCCCAGGGTTATGGGATTGAGTGCTGATCATGGCTCCCTGCTCAGCGGGTCTGCTTCACCTTTCTCTCTTCCTCTGCCTTGTTCATGCGTGTTCTCTCTCTCTCTCTCTCAAGTACATAAATAAAAATCTTAAAAAAACGTTAATAAACAGAAGTGGTGTAAAGAAACAACTATCATTAATATATGGAATCTTGTCCAGACCTAGAAAATTTCCCAGACCCAAAAAGTAACCTCTCTCAGGCTTTTGTGATACCTTAGGACACATCTTGCTAATGGATGCAAAAAAAGTTGAGATAAAGTACAGATGTTCACACAGTTCCATGCTGTAGTGGTTTGATGCTGAGATGCTGGATGTAATTTCCCGGGAAAGAGTTTAGGGGTGCCACTGTTGGAGCTCAGGGTGAGCACAGCCTCCAGAAGGTTTCATTGCAGAACAAACGCTGAAGGCTATTTTGGCTTTTCTTTGTAAAAGCGAATCCTCTTCAGATTTCTTTCAGTTAGCAAAACAGGTACTAATGTAGGTCTTACCTAAAAGCAAATGGTGGTATGTTTGGAAAGCAGAAGCTATCTGTATTAAGATCTTCACCGTGTAAATAATAAGTACTGAGACTTCTCTCTGTCCTTGCCCTCCCTGTCCATCTTCTTTCCTTCTCCTTCCCCTTCTCCTTCTCCTTCCTTCTCTCCAAATCCCCCCCTCCCCTCTTTTTTGTCCTACAGATATTGCAATTGCTGCACCATATGGGGGTGAAGATAAAAAAGGAATCGTTTATATTTTCAATGGAAGATTAACAGGCTTGAATGCGGCACCGTCTCAAATCCTTGAAGGGAAGTGGGCTGCCCGGAGCATGCCACCAAGCTTTGGCTATTCCATGAAAGGAGCCACGGATATAGACAGAAATGGATATCCAGGTGCTTTCCTAGAAATACATAGAGTTTCTTAGGTTTTTCCGTCCTAATAGAAATAGTTTTAGTTACTGCTCTCTTGATTTATATTATGAGTCCTTTCCATTACATATTTCAAGTATTGTTCGTACCCCTGCTAGACTGAAGGCACTGTTCTCATCACTGAAGGGGGAATGAAGCAAAGACAGCTCTACGTCCTGGGAGCTTCCAATAAAACACATACTCTAAGTTTCATCTTTTGTTGTTATCCTGAAGTCTGTAATGAAATGTCAGAGAAAAATGTAGAAGCTAGAAACAAAAGCTGAATGTTCATTCTGACTTTTTAAATGTCTTTTTTGTTTGTTTGTTTTTAATAGTCTAGCATTTTTATGACTTGACTAATCATTGATTTAAAAAAAATACATTATCTCATTTAATTTTCCCAATAAGGCTGGTAAGGAATATAAACTAGCTCATCTCTTTATTATACCATTTTATGGATGAGAAAAGAGACTGAAAAAAGTGATTCGCCTGAGATTTGCCTGTTGGTTTGCACCTGAGCAGGAAGGAAGGCCTTTTTCTGGAATATTATAATGGATCTGGATCGTAATGGGTCCATTCTTTAAATGAAATCATAATGCAGAAAAATTGGTTACCTTTATTGTTGAAACAGTTCCTATGAGCCCAATATACAGGTGTGTTGACATGTTTTTAGAAGTAGGATAGGAAGTTGATTTTTACCTCTTAGTGTTATTTCAGGAGATTTTTTGCAATTATATTAATGCAATATATTTATTGTAGAACTTATAGAAAATACAGCAAAGCATATCTTTCAGTCATTTTTTTCAATGCATTCATACAGTTTTTTAACAAAATGGAAGTATGCTTTAGGCACTGTTAATAGCCTATTTTATTCACTTAAAATCAGGAATGTTTCCCTGTATTATTAATTACTCTTCTAAACATGAATTTTATGTTTCCCATTCTGTCAAATGTCAGCATCATATCTTATTTAACTTTATGTTTGGGCATTTATATCCTTCCATGTAATTCCAGGGCATTACTTCCTTAGGACAAAATTCTAGAATTGTTGTGTCAAATAGGCACTTTTTTTTTTTTAATTTTTAAATTTTTTTATAAACATGTAATGTATTATTAGCCCCAGGGGTACAGGTCTGTGATCGCCAGGTTTACACACTTCACAGCACTCATTATAGCACATACTCTCCCCAATGTCCATAACCCCACCACCCTCTCCCGACCACCCTCCCCCCCCAGCAACCCTCAGTTTGTTTTTTGAGATTAAGAGTCTCTTATGGTTTGTCTCCCTCCCAATCCCATCTTGTTTCATTTATTCTTTTCCTACCCCCCAAGCCCCCCACATTGCAAAAGATAGGCACTTTTTAAAAAGTCTATTGAAACATATTGTCAAATTACAATCCCACTCCTTCCAAAAGAAGGTTTTACAACTTCTTTAAGCACTCACCAGAGTGAATGATCATTTCCCCACATTTGTGCCTACACTGAGGGTCATCTGTTGTTTTTTTAAAAATAACTTTAAACTATTTGATAGGTGGAAAATGTTACTTTGTTCTACTTTATCATTTTTAATTATTAGGGAGGGTAAACATTTTTATTTATTTTGTGTATATTTGCTTTCGTGAATTTCTTTTTACTTTTTTTTGCTTTGTTTTTGTTGAGATGTTGTTTTTTTCTTTTCTTTTCCTTTTTTTTTTTTTTTAAATTTGTGGCAGGGCCTTCAATATTGAAGATTCTAACTCCTTAACATATATTTATTTTTTAGTTTGCCACATTTGGTTTTTGCACATAAAAAAGTTCTTCATTTTTATGTGATCCAACCTACCGATCTTTATGGTTCCTCATGTATTTTTTTGCTTAGAAAGGGTTTCCCCAGGTTTACGTTGGATATACTATCAGATAGGGCTCTTACTTCATTTTTTTGTAATCGTGAACCTGTTGTTACTAGCTGCATTTAGAAATTAATGCATTTTATTCTTGTTAATTCGAATGCTATCTGCTACTATTCTAAGTATTCTACATATATGTAATATGCTTTTTTGGTTTTGTTTTTAAACAGTGAAAACATTTAAAATGAAATTTATATTTATAATGAATTTTATAGTGAAATTGTAAAATCCACAGGCACATATAAAACTTTTTCCTCTGAGAGGTATACATATTTGGGTGATATGCATTTCCTTATTGTAGAAGTATCCATCTACCCAGATGAAAGATTAGTTTTATGATGAGTGTTTGCCATTTGATAATATCCTATTTAGAGTTTTGATATGTTTTCACCTTTTAGATACTATCTGACAACCACTTAATGAAGAATAGTTTTGAAACTATGTGTAAATCTTTATTGTATGCACTGAAAGTTTTATAGAATGGTATGTGAATAAAAAACCAATATTGTTATTTACATGTTTTTCTACTCTCTTTTAAGACTTAATTGTAGGAGCTTTTGGTGTAGATAGAGCTGTATTATACAGGTGAGCATGTTTCCATATCCTGTAATATAGGAATAATCTCAACTATTTGACAATTTTATAGTTAAGTCCAGTGTTTGAATTTCAGTTTGATTTTCTTCAAGTAATGATAAAATTTGTTTGTTCTTTTTAGTTGTATTGCTGCAGGCAGGTAGCATTTATATAAGGAAATCCCAAAGTAGAGAAAGGTGTAGATTTTTTAATTTAGGAAAGCATTCAGATTTTTTCCTTTTTATTCTTTAAATTGTATTAAAGAATATTCTCCTGCATTTTAAATCTCTTTAAAATTGATATGAGCTTACATTTTCTTCTAAAGAGGCAAGAAATTAACTTATGTTTATGCTACAGCATTCTGTGACCACAAGGGCAGTATGTTATGACTCCCCAAATCAGAATTTTTATTATTAGAGCAATACTTATAAATCCATATAACGTGTATTTCTCAGCTTCATCCATGTTCCCGGTTATTCTCTATATTTAATCAATTTCCCATGCTTTAGGCTACCATGTGGCATCCCAAGTAGATTAAGGTGTTTACACTTCCATGGGATGTGTTTATATATGCCAGGATAATGAACATTAATTCTACATAATGGAATTTATGTTGGCTAACTTGGCGCCACTTGTGTATTCATATAGATTCCAGGATTTATCATGATTGAGACTGGCACTCTGACATGAGCCTACCCGATTTTTATGCAGGGTTTAAGTCTGTGCATCTGAACTTTGGAAAACTATTTATTTTATCATTTCAGGTTTTTAAATTGTTATCAAAGAATTAATAATGCATGTAGTAAAAGCTCACATAGTACAGAAAGGGTATAGACAAAAAAACATACTTTATTTCATGTCAGTTACTAGTTTATAAGTATACCCTACCAGAAATATTCTGTGCATTAAAAAATTGTAGGTGTGTGTCTGTGTGTGTGTGTTTGCATGCATCTTTTGTACATCGTGAGGTTTTTTCTCTCTCTCATATAAAAATTGTATCTTGGATATATCTCAGAAATCATCTCATATCCACACAGATGGATTTATGTCGCTCATTTCCTCTGCTATATTGCGTTGCATTAGATAGATGCCCCATGACATTTTAACCATTCTGCTGTGGTGGACTCAGTTCAGATAGGTTGGCCAGTTGTCCCTCCTTGCCTGAGAACTGAGGGATTTATCAGGTCATGGGACTTCCAGTGCTAAAATCAGCACTGTCCCTGGCAAACTGGAATAGTTTGTTGTTCTGTGTTTAGGTTGTTTTATTCTCTTTGCTATTATAAACAGTGCTTTAATAAACGTTACACTTATATATACTGTGAATGTAAACCTAAAATGCTTAGGTCAGGCTAACATTTCAAATAACTTTCTTTTTCTTTTTTTTTTTTTTAACCAGGGCCAGACCAGTTATAACTGTAAATGCTGGCCTTGAAGTATACCCTAGCATTTTAAATCAAGATAATAAAACCTGCCCGCTGCCTGGGACAGATCTCAAAGTTTCATGGTAAGGGCATTAGTTTCATAATAGTTATTATTGTGATTATTTGTGTAGTCATTGTGAAAACAATTGAAAATAAGCTAAAATATTGCTTAAACAGTTTCTGTGAGTATACTCTCTTTTCATAGATTGAATTATGGAAATATTATTTCAAAGGAGATACGTAGAAGGCTCTAGAAATACGGTACAAACCAGTATGAACTTAATTTTAAATAAATGATGCATGCTCAATCAATATATTCAAAAAGCAGAAAAAGCTAATAAGATTGCAGAACTGATTTATATATACTTTTAAACAGGCCCATGAACATTTTAATTTTCAAAAGATAGATCTTTTCCAGATGTAATATCTGCAAATAGTTGTATGAAAAATATTATACATATTAAATCTTTATTATAAGTAATATATTACTAGTATAATGTTCTTCTACTTGTTCCCTTACTAGTTTCTAAAGAAAACTAATTTTTTTGGTAAGTTTAACGTCTGAATTCTTCTCTAGCCCAGTGTTTCTCAAGTCTCCTTTATTTGTACGCTGTTTTTTTGCTACGTTATATGATTTTTGCTATATTTTCATTCTACCTGTATTTATAACTTTTTTAAGCTTTTTTTTTTTTTTTTTTTAAAGTAACCTCCATGCTCTGTGTGGAGCCCAATGTGGGGCTTATACTCATGACCCTGATATCAAGACCTGAGCTGAGATCAAGGGTTGGACACTTAACTAAGTCACCCAGTCATCCCTAAAGTTTTTTTTTTTCTTTAAATTGATCATGTTTTACTTAAAAATGTTCGAAAATAAGATCGAAAAACCCAGTACCTTTCTCATACATGTCAAAATAAGTATTAAATTAAGAAAAATCTTAACCCATTTATTACTAAAATTACCATGAGTACCCTGCTTTGGAGGACACTGTTCTTTATGTTCCTTGGTTACACAGAAAAATCAGAGAACTTCTCACAAATGCAGGGTAGAATGATTGGAAGCTGAAAAAATTTTACTTCAGAAGAGCTAATGAAAAAAATATTTTTCCTGATTTTGTTTTTGAATTATTACACTCATTAAAAACATTTTTCAAAATTTTATTTCTTTCATTGGATTGCGTTAAAAATTTGGTAACATTTTGTCTTAATTTACATTGATTAGCAGTGAAGTTGTTTTCAGATTTTGGCTTTTTAAGTTTTACTGTCTTTCTTCCCTTTACTTACCCTGCATGCCCCTGTGAAGTTGCTAATAATAAATTTTAAACTATGCAAATAATCCAAAGGCTTTGAATACACTAAGCAGTAGCTTTCATATGTTTTTGATTATGGCACATAGTATGAAATATATTTTTTATCGTAATCCACCAAAGACATGTATGTAATTAAAACAAAGTTCCATGAAATCTTACCCTTCAATTTTATTTATTTGACTTATTTTTTTAAGATGGTGGCTAACCCATCCTATTAAACTAATTTCATGACCCATTAATAAAGCTATTCATGACCCATTAGTAAATCATGAAAGGCACTGTTCTATAGGAGCTTTCTAATTAAAGGAAGCTTTGGTAGGATTTTTTAGTAAGTGAGATGTTATTTTAAATCTGGTCAGTCATTTCCCTCATTGGGGTTTATCAGTATGTTCTCTAAATATGAGAGAAAGTTGGGAGATTCATTTCTTTTTCTTTTTTTTCCCATCAAGGTACCATGAAAGTAAATGTGCTTAAATTACTGAAGCATGAGTTAGGTTATTCTGTGTAGTTTCATTTTTCGGGAATAATATTAAAACATGAGGCAAGATATAAAAGGCTTTACTATATATATATAAACTGTGTATTAGAAAGGTGATATTTGGGGATGATACTCAAAAATATGTCTAAACTGGATTATAGGATTTGTATATATTTTTATTTTTCTACAGTTTTAATGTCAAGTTCTGCTTAAAGGCAGATGGCAAAGGAGCACTTCCCACGAAACTTAGTAAGTGTTTTACGGAAAAATTATATAATGATTCTACATCTATAGCACTCAGAAAATATTTTAAGATATTTGAATAGTTAGCACAAATACCTGTTATTGTTGTTCTTTGTTTGACTTTCTATGGTTAAAGACACTTAACATTGCATCATAATTACCTTGTTGACTTTTAAGTTAGTTCAGATAGAATACATATTTATTTATTGACATTGTGAACAAAGTAGCCACTGAATGGTAAATAGGGACTTAAGAGAGTTAAACAATTACCAACGAGAGATAAATGAACTCTAGGGGAAATGGGTATCATTGTTTATAAATAGATGATATACAGAAGAGTTGCTATTTTATGTCTTAGAGAAGCCACCAGCAATCTCAGGAGTAAGGGTGCTTTAGAAATGCTGGAAGAAGACGTCTGTGCCACTAAATTTAACCCACATGGCAAACTCCTAACCTGACTTTTCCTTTCCATAAAATGGTTTATGTGGTCCAGAAAGCAAGGTAGGAGAACTAAGTGATTGTTGCCAAGATTTGTCATTATGTTAGTGACAGTGCTGAGAGGTAACAATAAAGCAGGGAAAGAGGACTGAATCTTTGGGATATGTGGTTGTGCGTGAAAATTCACATATAGGAGCAAGGCAAAGCATCTCTGGAAGATGGCTTTTCAGTAGAGACCTGAAGGAAATGAAGGAGCTAGGGGATGTCTGGAGGAGTATTTTGCACAGGGGAAATGGCAGTTTCAAGAGGCCTGAGGTAAGAGTATGCTTAGTGTGTTTGAGAAACACAAGGAAGGCAGTGTGCGTGGGTGGAACAGAACTGGAAGCAAGGTAACCTGTGTTCTCACCCAATTTGACCTGAAGTTCAACATTTAGAGAAACCTAGAAAGTTGGTTTTCAAGGTCTGCACTCTCTACTTTGAAGAAACTATTTAAATAAGAGCTAAATCTTAGCGGGAAGTCACCCTAATAACAGCTGTGCTTCAGACTATTGGTTGTACATTCGTTTTAAGATTGTCCTTGATCCAGTCAATTTTGGCTACCTGCTTCGTGAGGGACATATTTGTCTGACAATCTGATATGGCAGCTTCATTAGAAGTAGTAGTTGCAGGTGATGAAAACTGTGTATTCATCATAGTGTCTAATGAAATAGTACCAGTACATATTATTAAATACTTCTTAATTGCAGTCAGCAAGAAATTGCTGCTACTCGCATTAATGGTGGAAGTCTCAGTTCACATACGTTTCATGCTCTGAACTTCTTCCTCTCAGCGTAAATTAAAAGAAAAAAATTTCTTTTTCATCTGATAGTTATTTTACTACTATCATTATCTGTTATCTGGATTAATATATGGCATTTACTTTGGGGGTCATTGGATTGATTACTCTTAAATATTTGTTCAGAATTAATGTGTTGTAGTCTCACTACATTGTATGACATTTTTAGTGAATTACAGGGAAATTACTTCTTAAGAAATAAATAATCTCTGTTTACATGACAACTCTAGGTATCTAGGACAGATAAGTGTCCATAAAGATTATGTTAGTTATAAATCCTTTGGTTTGTATAGACTTCCAGGTGGAGCTTCTTTTGGATAAGCTCAAGCAAAAAGGAGCAATTCGACGAGCTCTATTTCTCCATAACCGGTCGCCAGGTCACTCTAAGAACATGACCATTTCAAGGGGGGGACAGATGCAGTGTGAGGAACTAATAGCATACCTGCGGGTAAGAGATACTTTTCTGCTTCATTATCTTTTACTTTTTACTATTTTTTTTAATCTAAATGATTTTCACTTTGTATAAAGTTTTTGGTATTAAATCAAAAAGGAAACACCGAAAAATACACTTGAGAAAATTTGGCTTTTTAAAGTATCAAGCCTGAATAATGGATTTTGGCTGCTGGCAAACTGGATATTCCAAATGACTGTTCTATAGTAATGCTGCTGAATAAATTATAACAAACATATTTCTTAAGTATCACTAGATTCTCAAAACATAAAAGAAATCTCCAGGGTCCAAAAAAATAAACACTCAGTTAAAAAACTACATTGGCAAAATTTGACCTGTTGTATCTGAATATGTGAGCCAGAGTGGCTGGGGAAGGGATGAGCAGTAATTGCCCCAGATGAAACAAATTTTAATCTTGCAAAGGCTTGAGGTGTTGGAATTATCAGTTGCAAAATACGAATTTTTATAAAATGTTTAAAGAAAGAATAAAACTTTTAAAAAGAATATAAAAACATCAGTGAAGATTTGGAAGACAACATAATTAACAACCTCAATTTAACAGACCTATATAGAATACAAAAATTGACCATATATAGGTCACAAAGGAAGTCTAAACAAATTTCAAAAAGTTGGAATCATAGAAATATACTGTTTGATCATGGTACAGTTTTTAGAAAGCAATAACAAAAGATAAATGGGAATTGGGAATTGTGATTTTAAATAACTTATGGATCAAAAAGATCATTATGGAAATTTACTTAGAAATGAATCATTATGAGGTGCTTAGGTGGCTCAGTGGGTTAAGCTTTGCCTTCGGCTGAGGTCATGATCTCAGGGTCCTGGGATTGAGTCCCGCATTGGGCTCTCTGGTCAGCAGGGGCCTGCTTCCTCCCTCTGCCTCTGCCTGCCTCTCAGTCTACTTGTGATCTCTTTCTCTCTGTCAAATAAATAAATAAAATCTTAAAAAAAGAAAAGAAATGAATCATAATGAAAATTCTGCTTATCAAAATGTGTGGGATGTCACAGAAGCAGAAAATAAAGTAAATGTATAGCCTTAAATTCTATTTAACTTAAATGAAATATTGATCAAGAAAAAATTGAGGGAAAACAAAACCAAAAAAATTTAACTCCACAGAATAAGGAATTAAAAAGGGACATAGCTACTGGTAAAGAAGAGTTTACAGTGATAGAATATTATAATAACCTTGTGCTAAGACATAGAAAAACTTAGACAAAACAAGGATATTCTTAGAAAATCATAACACAACTGCCAGAAGAAGAAATAGAAAACCCGAGTAATCCATTAACTTTATAAATCATTTTAAAAACTGAGTTGACAGTTAAAAATCTTTACACAAAGGAAACACAAATCCCAAATGGTTTTATAGGTGATATCTACGAAACCAAGAACAAGAAGACATTCCAATATTAAGCTCTTTGAAGGAATAGAAGAATAGAAAGTACATCCAACTTAATTCTATGAAGTTAGTATAATTGATATCCAGAATGTAGGTATCATTGTGGAGGATAGTCCCAGCAAGAGTTTCATGCCAGTGTTTCAGACAGACATAGATATAAAATTACTAAATTAAATATAAGCAAACTAAATCCCTGCTGTTTCTAAGAAAAGATAAAATAAGTAGACCTATTTTGATTTGTTCTAGGGTGGGTTAGCTTAAAAATATAGAAATATAACTTAACACATGAATAGACTGAAGAAAAACATGAATGTCTTAAATATAGGAAAAGCTTTTGATTAAATTGAATAATTCTTCATGAGTTAAACAAGCTTCAAGGTAGAGGTTTTCCAAGATGGAGGAGTAGGAGACCTGAATTTTTTCTGGTCCCAGGAATTCAGTTAGCTAGCTATCAAATCATTCTGAATACCTGTGAACTCAACCAGAGATCTAACAAGAATAGTTGCAACTCTATAAGTAGAAAAGCAATCACTTTCTGCAAAGTAGGAAGTGCAGAGAAGTGATTCCAAGGCGCTATATGGGAAGATGAAATGCGTGGGGGGATGGTGGGGGGGAGCCTCTGTAAACCAGCACTGGTAAGTGACACAGCCCTGGAGCCCCAAATTAGAACTTTTAAAAGTTGCTCCAATGAGGGACGTCACTACCTTAAAGGAGCTCAGGTGGTGAAGCAGGGTGGAATCCTAGGTGGGACATCCTAGGTGGAATCCTCTGGATCCCTGGAGTCACAGGAAGACCACAGGTGCCTGAGTGCAGCAGACTTCCCAGGCCTCAGAGGAGGGCAGCTGGCTGCAATCATCATGCCCAGAAGTGGGGTTATGGGGATACCAAACCGTGAACCACAGCATGGTTAGGCAACCACTCTGAGCAGGGGCCCAGCAAGCAGCAGAACCCCAGCAAAACCCCCCTCCCTCCTTTGGGAGGAGTGGGAGGAGTGGTACAGGTGGGTGCCACAGGAGTCTGCAGGGTCTGGAGACTCCAAACAGTCACATACCTGATATAGAAATGCTCAGTCACAGGCTAGGTAAGCATGGAGTGTGGACAGAGACCAGGGAGATAGGAGTGATTGCCTACTTTTCCCATAGGGCACACTGAGTAGTTGGGAGTACAAGCTTTCAGCTCTGGGGCAGAGATTGGGAAGCTGCACTTTCATTTTCATCCTCTAAAGTGATGTGGAAAACCTTTAGGGAACTAAAGCCACATAGAGCAACCTAGAGCCATTTACTTAGCCTGGTCTCCTGGCAAGGGCAGTGCAGTTCTGTCCCAGGCAAAGACACCTTGAGAATCAGAGTAACCAGTCCCTCCCCTAGAAGATCAACAAAACATCCAGCTAAGATCAAGTTTAAGCAGATCACATAGACATGCGAAACTCCAGCGCTAGGGGAAAAGAGTATATAAAATTCATGTTTTTTTCCTCATGATGTAGTCTTTTCATTTCAGCTTTTTTTCCTTTTTCCTTTTCAACCAGTTTCTTACTTTATCAACTTTTTTTTTTTAACATATATTATTTGTTTCACAGGTACAGGTCTGTGATTCAGCAGTCTTACTAGTACTCGCCATACCACATACCTTCCCCAGTGTCCATCACCCAAGCCATCTCATCCCTCCCACCTACCTCCCTTCCAGCAACTCTCAGATTGTTTCCTGAGATTAAGTCTCTTATGTCTCTGTCTCTGGTTTCATCTTGTTTCATTTTTCCCTCCCTTCCCCTATGATCCTCTGTCTTGTTTCTCAAAATTCCTCTTATCAGTGAGATCATATAATTGTCTTTCTCTGAATGACTTATTTTGCTTAACGTAACACCCTCTAGTTCCATCTTTGTCATTGCAAATGGCAAGATTTTCATTTTTTAATTTTCATTTTTACATTTACATTCTAGCCACTGTATTTAATTTTACTTTTGTATATATACAAGTTTTCTGTCTTTACAGTTTTGGGATCTAGTTTTCTAACAAACAGACCAAAATACATATAGGATCCAGTGTTTTGCTCTGTTCTGTTCACCTGTTTATATTTTCTCTTTCTCAATTTTTTTTATTTTTATTTTTTCCAGTTTTGGGTCTCTTCTTATTTAGTGTATTTTTCTCTGGGATTGTTGTTGCCATTTTAGTATATTGTTCTTCTGTTCATCTATTCTTCTCTGGACAGAATGACAAGAAGGAAAACCCACCTCAAGAAAAGAGAACAAGAGAGTACTGACTGCCAGAGACCTAATCAGTGTGGATATAAGTAAGATGTCAGACGTAGAGTTCAGAATACCAATTATAAAGATATTAGCTGGGCTTGAAAAAAGCATAGAAAATACTAGAGAATCCCTTTCTGGAGAAGTACTATAACTAAAATGTAATCAAGTTGAAATAAAAAGGCCACTGAGATGCAATAAAAAATGGAGGCTCTAACTATTAGGATAAATGAGGCAGAAGAGAGACTTAGTGACATAGAAGACAAAATGGATGGAGAGTAAAGAAGCTGAGAAAAAGAGATAAACAGTTATTGGATCATGAGGAGAAAATTTGAGAGATAAGTAATACCATAAAGTGAAACAATATTAGAATAATTGGGATCCCAGAAGAAGAGTGATAGAGAGGGGCAGAAGGTATTTGGGAGCAAATTCTAGCTGAGAACCTGTCTAATCTGGGGAAGGAAACAGGCATTCAAGTCCAGGAGACACAGAGAGTCACCCTCAAAAATCAATAAAAATAGATCAACATCTTGACATACAATAGTGAAACTTGCAAATCTCAGAGACAGAGAAAAAATCCTGAAAGCAGTTCAGGACAACCTTTACCTTAACCTACAATGGTAGAAACATTAGATTGGCAGCCAAGCTATCCATAGAAACCTGGCAGGCTAGAAAGGACTGGCATGGTATATTCAGGGTCCTAAATGAGAAAAAGATGCAGCCAAGAATACTTTATCCAGCCAGGATGTCATTCAAAATAGGAGAGAGAAAAAGCTTCCAGGACAAACAGCAGTTAAAAGAATTTGTGATCACAAAACCACGCCTGCAAGAAATATTAAAGGGGATCCTCTAAGTGAAGAGAGAGCCCAAAGTAACATAGACCAGAAAGGAACAGAGACAATATACAGAAACAGTGACTTTACAGGGAATACAGTGACACTAAATTTGTGTCTGTCAGTAGTTACTCTGAATGTAGATGGGCTAAATGCCCCAATCAAAAGACACAGGGTATCAGATTAGATAAATAAGCAAGACCCATCCATATGCTGTCTGCAGGAGATGCATTTTAGACCCAAAGCACCTCCAGAATGATAGTGAGGGGGTAGAGAACATTTATCATGCTAATGGACATCAAGAGAAAGCTAGGGTAGCAATCCTTATATCAGACAAATTAGATTTTAAACCAAGATAGTAATAAGAGATGAGGAAAAACCATTATATTATAATTAAAGGGTCTGTCCAACAAGAAGATAAATATTGATGCCCCTAACATAGGAGCAGCCAATTATATAAACCAATTAATAACAAAACTAAAGAAATACTTTGATACTATTACAATAACAATAGGGGACTTTAATACCCCACTCACTGCAATGGACAAATCATCTAAGCAGAAAATCAATAAGGAAACAGGGGCTTTGAATGGCACACTGGACCAGGTGGACTTCACAGATATATTCAGAGCATTCCATCCTAAAGCAACAGAATACACATTCTCCTTGAGTGCACGTAGAACATTCTGCAGAATATGGGTCACAACTGGTACCAAAAGATTGGGGTCATTCCCTGTGTATTTTCAAACCACAGTGCTTTGAAACTTGAACTCATTCACAAGAGGGAATTTGGAAAGAACTCATACATAGAGGCTAAAGAGCATCCTATTAAAAATGAATGGGTCAACCAGGAAATTAAAGAAGAATTTAAAAAATTATGGAATTATAAAAAAATGGAAACAAATGAAAACACAACTGTTCAAAATGAAACACAACAGTTCAAAATCTTTGGGATGCCACAAAAGCAGTCCTAAGAGGCAAGTATATAGAAATACAAGCCTTTCTCAAGAAATAAGAAAGGTCTCAAATATACAACCTAACCTTACACCTAAAGGAGCTGGAGAAAGAGTAGCACATTAAGCCTAAACCCAGTAGAAGAAGAGAATTAATAAAGGTTAGAGAAAAAAAAAAATCAGTGAATTAGAAATTAGAAACCAAAGAGTAGTAGAACAGATCAACAAAATTAGGAGCTGGTTCTTTGAAAGAATAAGTAAGATTGATACTCCCCTGGCCAGACTTACCAAAATGAAAAGATAAAGGACCCAAATAAAATCATGAATGAAGGAGGAGAGATCACAACCAACACCAAAGAAATAAAACAATTATAAGAACATATAATGAGCAACCATATGCCAACAAATTGGGCAATCTGGAAGACATGGATGCATTTCCAGAAATAAATAAACTACCAAAACTGAAGCAGGAAGAAATAGAAAACCTGAACAGATGCACAGTCAGGAAGGAAATTGAAGCAATAATCAAAAATCTCCTCTAACAAGAGTCCAGGACCAGATGGCTTCCTAAGGGAATTCTACCAAACATTTAAAGAGGAATTAATACCTATTCTTCTGAAGCTGTTTCAGAAAATAGCAATGGAAGGAAAACTTCCAGACTCTGTGAGGCCAGCATTACCTTGAACCTTAAACCAGACCCCAGCAAAAAGGAGAATTACAGACCAATATCCCTGATGAACATGCATGAAAAATTCTCACCAAGATACTAGCTAGTAGGATCCAGCAGTACATTAAAAGGATTATTCACCACAACCAAGTGGGATTTACTGCTGGGCTGCAAGGGTGGCTTAGCATCCACAAATCAGTCAATGTGATACATCACATAAATATAAGAAAGGACAAGAACCATATGATCTTCTAGATACACCTGATCAAAACTCTTCACAGTGTAGGGATAGAAGGAACATATGTCAATATCATAAAAGCCATATACAAAAAGCACACAGAGAATATCATTCTCAATGGAGAAAAACTGATAGCTTTTCCCCTAAGGTCAGGAACATGGCAGGGATGTCCACTTTCACCACTGTTGATCAACACAGTACTAGAAGTCCTAGCCTCAACAATCAGACAATAAAAAGACATAAAAGGCATTCAGATTGGCAGAGAAGTCGTCAAACTCACAGTTTTCGCAGATGACATGATACTCTGTGTGGAATACTCAAAAGACTCCACCCCAAAATTGCTAGAACTCGTTCACGAATTCAGCAAAATGGCAGGATATAAAATCAGTGCACAGAAATCGGTTGCATTTCTATATACTAACAATGAGCCAGAAAAAAGAGAATTTAAGGAGTCGATCCCATTTACAGATGGACCAGAAACTTGAAGATACCTGGAAATAAACCTACCCAAAGAGGCAAAGGATCTGTACTCAGAAGAATATAGAACACTCATGAGAGAAATTGAGGAAGACACAAAGAAATGGAAAAACATTCAATGCTCATGGAGTAGAAGAACGTATATTGTTAAAACGTCTATGCTACCTAGAGCAATCTATACATTCAATGAAATTGCTATCAAAATACCATCAACTTTTTTCACAGAGCTGGAATAAATAATCCTAAAATTTGTATGGAACCAGAAAAGACCCTGAATAGCCAAAGGAATTGTTGAAAAAAGAAAACCAAAGCTGGTGGCATCATAATCCTGGAGTTAAGCTCTATTACAAAGGTATAATTATTAAGACAATATGATACTGGCACAAAAATGGACACCTAGATCAGTGGAACAGAATAGAGAACCCAGAAAAGGACCCTCAACTCTATGGTCAACTGATCTTTGACAAAGCAGGAAAAAACATCCAGTGGAAAAAAGACAGTCTCCTCAACAAATGGTGTTGGGAAAATTGGACAGCCACATGCCAGAGGAATGAAACTGGACCATTTCCTTATAGCATACACAAAAATAGACTTAAAATGGATGAACAATCTCGATGTGAGACAGGAATCCATCAAAATCCTAGAGGAGAACACAGGCAGCAACCTCTGTGACCTTAGTCCAGCAATTTCTTGCTAGATATAAGTCCAAAGGAAAGGGAAACAAAGGCAAAACTTGACTATTGGGACTTCATTAAGATAAAAAGCTTTCACACAGCAAAGGAAACAGTTGACAAAACCAAAAGATAGCCCTCTGAATGGGTGGAGATATTTGCAAATGTCTTATCAGATAAAGGACTAGTGTCCAGAATCTATAAAGAACTTAGTCAAACTCAGCACCCAAAGAACAGATAATCTGATCAATAAATGGGCAGAAGACATGAACAGACACTTCTGTAAAGAAGACATCCATATGGCCAACCGACACATGAAAAAGTGCTCCACGTCACTCGGCATCAGGGAAATAAAAATCAAAACCACAGTTAGATACCACCTCACACAGGTCAGAATGGCTAAAATGAACAAGTCAGGAAATGAGAGATGTTGGTGAGGATGTGGAGAAAAGGGAACCCTCTTATACTGTTGGTGGGAATGCAAGCTGGTGCAGCCACTCTGGAAAACAGAATGGAGGTTCCTTAAAAAATTGAAAATAGAGCTGTCCTGTGACCCAGCAATAGCACTAGTAGGTATCTACCCCAAGGATCCAAATGTAGTGATCTGAAGGGGCACCTGAACTCCAGTGTATTATAGCAGCAGTGTTCTCAATAGCTAAACTGTGGAAAGAGCCCCAGTGCCAATCGACAGATGCATGGATAAAGATGTGGTATATATATACATCAGAATACTACTCAGCATCAAAAAATGAAATCTTGCCATTTGCAATGACATGGATGGATCTAAATGGTATGCTAAGTGAAATAAGTCAGTTGGAGAAAGACAATTATCATATGATCTCACTGATATGCAGAATTTAAGAAACAAAACACAGGATCATAGGAGAAGGGAGGGAAAAATAAGATGAAATCAGAGAGGGAGACAAACCATAAGAGAGCTTTAATCATAGGTTTTCTGATGGGGGAGGGTAACTGGGTGGTAGACATTAAGAAGGGGATGTGAAGTAATGGGCACTGGGTATTATATAAGACTGATGAATCACCTAACTCTACCTTTGAGACTAATAATATACTCTTTGTTAATTAATTTAAATTTTAAAAATGTAAAGCAAAAAAAATTTATATGAACAAATACCATCATCTTACATTCAAACAAAGTCTGCAAGTACTTGTTTGTTGGTCATGATGTGAATTAATGGAATTCTTACACACTGCTGATGGCAGTGTAAGTTGTAAAGACTTAGGAAAATAATATGGTATGATTTTCTAGAGCTCAAAAATCTACTTGCCACTATGTAGAATTTGTTTTTTTTGTTTTTGTTTTTGTAATAGCAAAAACAAAAAGCCCAAAACAATTCAAATAACCTTTGACAGGAGAATGAGTAATTATATTATGAGTTTAATATTTGATGAGATACTACTCAATAGTGAAAACTAACTTCAGCTGTTTCCAACAGCATGGATGAATCTTAACAAGGGTCTTGAAGAGAAAGCAAATCACAAAAGAATACATATGACCTTTGTTTGAAATAATCTGGAAAAAAGGAAAAGCAAACTGAAAAATATAATTTTTAAGGACAAATATACAATATAGTGAAATACTGAAAACAGGGATGATTGTACTTAAAATGTAGGATGGTGGTAACCTCTGAGAAGAAACGATAAGGAACTCCTGGGTACCTTAAGCATTATTGGTAATATTCTAGTTATTTTGGTTGTGGAGCACCTGTTTTTTTAACATGCCTTAAATATTTTTGTATGAATCCAGTATTCTATTATAAACAAAAACTAAGGGTTCTCACTGAATAACAAATCTTTTTGGATACTCTTATTCTTACATAAGTGTAGTTTTTCAGAATTCTGGTAGAATTGGATCAGGGTTGAATATGGCTGGCTTTGTGTTTACACTTAGAAATTTCTCTAGATTGTTTGATGTCATAGATTGGTATTATCATTAATTAGGAGCTTTTCTGTTTCTAGGATGAATCTGAATTTAGAGACAAACTCACTCCAATTACCGTTTTTATGGAGTATCGGTTGGATTACAGAACAGCTGCTGATGCGACAGGCTTGCAACCCATTCTTAACCAGTTCACTCCTGCCAACGTTAGTCGACAGGTACTGTACTATCTCCACTTGTCGCTAATTTTATACTTTAATTTTTTTAAAGTCTTACACTTCATCTTTTTAAATATCATATGGGATTGCTTTTAAAATGTTGGGTTTCTAGTCAAAGAAGTCAGAGGAAAGAATCCGAATTTTTGGGTCAGATATATTTGAAGCCACTCAGAATTTAGTTATATGCGGAGAAAGCAGGGTCATGTTTCATACACATTAAATAGTAAAACAGTTCAAGGAAAACAAAGTGCCAGTCTGGTTACATACTATTTTACTGTTTTTGATAAACAAATTTTATATCTATGTTTTCTTAGCTTTACATTTTAATTATAAAAAATTGGGACGCCTGGGTGGCTCAGTTGGTTAAGCAGCTGCCTTCGGCTCAGGTCATGATCCCAGCGTCCTGGGATCGAGTCCCACATCGGGCTCCTTTCTCGTCAGGGAGCCTGCTTCTCCCTCTGCCTGCCATTCTGTCTGCCTGTGCTCGCTCTCTCTCCCTCTCTCTCTCTGACAAATAAATAAAAAAATAAAAAATCTTAAAAAAAAAATAGTATATGTGTACACATATGCAACCTCTTACATCTCTGTCATTTAATTAATTCATGTATATTGTTTCATTCCAGTTAAATTGACAGTTAAGATCTGTGTCATGCAATTTTATTCTCTTCTGCATATCCCTTGTGACTTAGAAGAGGAATCCTTTCATTATTTTCCCCCTTTAAATCATTTTCTCTCTTCTTTTTGTCTGTCCCTGGGCTTGAAGTTTTTTGAATATTAACAATAGATGAGGAATGGCTTCTTCTTTTTCTTCTTTCTTCTTTTAAAAATTTGAGATTCCTTCTTTTCATATTCTGCCCAACCTCTTCTGCTACTTCCCACTATTTCTTTTTTTTGGATTTTCCATACTGCTCTAGCCTCCAGATCTAAATGGAGAAAATTCAGGTTTTTTTGTTTATTTCATCCATCCTGGATTGGTTAATTTCAGTGCTTCTAGTCCCTTTTCCTTCATCTCCTTCCAAATGGCCACGAATATGCTGGACTCATTTTGTCCAGTTTCCGTTCCTTTTGGTGTGCCCATCAGAATTGCTTCCATGTGCCCATAGCTCCTGATTCTTTTACACTCTGCAGCCATATTTCCATGATGTTGACAGAGGCATAGTCTGCAACAAGAAATTCTGAAAGGGAAATTTGTTTTTCCCAAGATCATGCAACTTAGCTAGCAGCAGCAGGTTCATGCTAAATCCTCATTTCTTTTCTTCTTCTTTTTTTTTCAAATCTTCATTTCTTGACTGTACTTTCTCTTCTGTATAACACTTCATTCCAGAATCATAACAACTTAATTTGAGATAGAACTAAAATGTTCCAGCTAATTGTATTATATGCTATGAGTGTTTTTCTTCTTTTTCATTCTTGACTAGCTACACTGACCTATTTAAAAATAAGCAGCCATGGGGCTCCTAGGCAGCTGTCGTTTGAGCATCCGACTCTTGATTTCAGCTCAAGTCATGATCTCAGGGTCCCGGGATCGAGCTCTGTACTGGGCTCTGCGCTCAGTGGGAAGTCTGCTTGAGGATTCTTTGTCTCTCTCTCTGTCCCTAAAATAAATACATCTTTTTAAAAAAGCAGCCATGATATTTTTTACATTTAGGTATGCAAACAGGTTGATGAGTGTATATAAATATATGTGTGTTTATGTATACTCACGTATACCTACATATACATTGATTTATATTGATTTACACTGCGTATGTGTCCTACCTTGGTATTTTTTCATGCAGAAACAATAAAATGCTTTTTTCTAGGCCCATATTCTGCTTGACTGTGGTGAAGACAATGTCTGCAAACCCAAATTGGAAGTTTCTGTAGATAGGTAAGTTTTGCTCCAAACATTAAACAGTATAACAAGAAATTTAAATGGAAGAACACACTTTTCTGTTCAAAGCAATAGTATATTTTAATGTGAACTAGTTATAAAGGAGGATAATTCATGATTTTCTGTAGTAGTAAAACTATCACTATTGAACTTTGAAAAAATAAGCACTGTTTTTGCTACTTGCCTAGGTTGACAAATCTATTTCCATGCAGGATGAGCAGTGTTACAAAGTAATATCTCTTAAAAATATATTTCATTGTAGATACCCTGTTAACTACAGGAATCTGTTTAGTATTTTATGGTATATAAATTTTAAAGAATATTTTGAGAATCATGACAGTGATTAATTCAGCTTTTAGAAAAAAATTCAGGGAATTAATAAGTACCTACAAAGAGATATAAAATTACTTCAATAGATATGACTGGTAGTGATCTATTAGTGGCATTAATTCTTCTTTTCCTTAAAGAAGCATTGGATTTGCATCCAGTGTGCTATTTCCAGTTTTCTGTTGAGCCGTGAAATAGGCTTAAAATATCTTGAGACACTGTTGAACATGTCAGTGCTATATATTTCTTTTGTTTCTTTGAACAACTATGCTCTCCCCGTGCAGTTTTTTTTTCATTGTCTAGATTTGTATTAACTTGTAGTGATCAAAAGAAGATTTATATTGGGGACGACAATCCTCTGACATTAATTGTTAAGGCTCAGAATCAAGGAGAAGGTGCCTATGAAGCTGAGCTCATCGTTTCCATCCCCCCGCAGGCTGATTTCATCGGGGTTGTCCGCAATAGTGAAGTAAGCACACTGCCTCTTTAAAAATTAAAACGCACTCATAGATCTCATTAACATTAATGAGTTACTCCCCTATTTAGTGTAGTACAAGCTTAGCCATTCTACTTAAGGCTAAATTGCTAGGCAGTAGAGTGCCTGTCTTATATAATTCCTTTCAAGCCTAATACTTTGCATAATGCATTGATGGGACGTTTTTAGAATTGCTAGCTAAGTGCCTGAAACAAGGTCAGATAGATAAAGTGTCCTAGCCTGTCCATCAAATAATTTGTTAGGGGTAATAAGGTTATGTGTCTAAATCCCCTAGGGATCTTTTAGAAATACCTTTACATTCATATGTGGCAGTTGTACACAATTCTGGCTTCTCCCATACCCACTCCCCATTTGCTCAAATGGATGGATATATTTTTAAAATAAGAAGCTTAACTATGCAACTGCATGATGTTGTCTAGGAATTTTTAGTGTGTTTTTTGGGGGTCATTAATTTATTTTCCTTTCAATCTCCCCCCCTCCCTTTTTTTGGCTGTCAAAGGCCTTAGCAAGACTTTCCTGTGCATTTAAGACAGAAAACCAAACCCGCCAGGTGGTATGTGATCTTGGAAACCCAATGAAGGCTGGAACTCAAGTAAGATATTTTAACTAAATGGATTTTTTTTCTTTTAAAGAAAAAAGCATATTTTTCTGTGGGTTTTTCCACAGAAATTTTTTTATAAATATTTCAGAATGTCTCTGTAAATTGGTTTCAATTTAGAATGTAACGATTATCAGAGTTTGATTATAACTGAGAAAATATAATAATGGATTGCGCTATTACACTGTATTCAATAAGCAGTGTTTACACTGCCTTCATTTTACTAAATGGATTGAGAACATGGGTTAAACTAAGGACTAAAATTGTAACTCTGATATTTTTACCAAATGATTTAATGAATCCTTAAAGCCAATCCGACAGATACCAAGACTCTCATTATTAAGTGTGATAGAATTATCTCATGAATTTGAAACTTTATCATCGTCCCAAATAGAATTAAAGAGCATCTTAGTTGGATCAGGCTCCCCTTGAGGTGGAGAAGGGAGCCCAAGAGTTTGAGAAAATGCAGTCAATGGGTCTGCTTCTGAAATGCTCTAAAAAGTGAACAAACATATAGCTAGAGAACTCTTAGTATCAAGGAAAAATGGGAGTATATTTCATCTTACTTTTTTTCTTGCTACTTTTTCTATAAAATTTAATTATAGTACAAAGATTTTGGTAATCTGAAGATCTGTTTATCTTTCCTGTTAGATTATTATTTAAAGGTACAGACTTGGCAACTAATAGTAAATAAGCCTTAGAGGTATAATGCACAGCATAGTGAATATAAATAATAAACCTTGTGGTGGTGCCTGGGTGGCTCAGTCAGTTAAGTATTTGACTATTGGTTTCAGCTCAGGTCATGATTTCAGGGTCATGAGATCGAGCCCTGCATCCAGTGTAGATAATTTCAAGTTATTTCAAGTGGCCCGCTCCAGGCTTTATAAAGTGAGAGGTGGTTTGATGAAGTCCCCCCAGAAGTTCCATTTTTGTGTATCATAAATAATCCCCAAGAAGCCTGCTTTCTCTTACCCTGTTAGCTCAGTTCTTTTTTTAAAAAAGATTTTATTTATTTATTTATTTGACAGAGACAGTGAGAGAGGGAATACAAGCAAAGGGAGTGGGAGAGGGAGAAGCAGGCTTCCTGCTGAGCAGGGAGCTTGACATGGGGCTCGATCCCAGGACCCTGGGATCATGACTTGAGCGGAAGGCAGACTTCTAACAACTGAGCCACTCAGGAGTCCCAGTTATTTTCTTTAAGAACAATGTTCCGGGCGCCTGGGTGGCTCAGTGGGTTAAGCCGCTGCCTTCGGCTCAGGTCATGATCTCAGGGTCCTGGGATCGAGTCCCGCATCGGGCTCTCTGCTCGGCAGGGAGCCTGCTTCTCTCTCTCTCTCTCTCTCTCTCTCTCTGCCTGCCTCTCTGTCTACTTGTGATCTCTCTCTGTCAAATCAATAAATAAAATCTTAAAAAAAAAAAAAAAAAGAACAATGTTCCCCTGCAGGAATTAGGATGATTATTGTTAGTGGAGTTGTGATAGGCATAGAGAAGTTCTGGCTCTAACCCTACCTCTCAAGCCTTGTGTAAGCGAGGTTCTCTCACTTTTTAAATCTGTTCATTCTTCCTTTCTGCTCCATTAACACAAGTTCAGTTGTTAATTTCCTGTCACCAAATCAGTGTGCAGAATTGCTGTACTGTCACTGAATCAACAGATACTCACTTTTGTATTATTTATAAAGTTAATATTAGGTATTATTATGAGTACATAAAATTATGTTAATAATTGTTAAGTAGGTTCCTTTATGATTGGCCCATGTATCTTAAATAAAAGAGATTCAATAGAAGATCAGATTTAATTATCTCTGTTAGAGTGTTTTCAGTTTTATTATAAGCTCAGAAAAACCCTCTTTTGGAACAACTCTTTATATTTGGACATTGGAATTTAAATTTCACTGATTAGACATTGTTTTAATTAATACAGTGCTATCTCTTCCTCCCTCTTCAGCTCCTAGCTGGTCTTCGTTTCAGTGTGCACCAGCAATCAGAGATGGATACTTCTGTGAAATTCGATTTACAGATCCAAAGGTATGGAAACAACTTTTTTCAGTTTGTAATAACTACTGAGGAAATGTTACTTGTTATAAACATATTATGTAATATATTCTGAATGTTATGGAATAGAGTAGGCTGAAATTTCAGTACTTGACTATATCATTTTTATTATTATTATCATTTTTATTTTTTAATTTTATTTTAAAAATTTCACTTATAATGTTTTTGGTGTTCACTTTTCAAGGTTGATTATCATTTTTAAAAATAAAATAGTATTCATTGTTTTGTATAAATATATTAATGTCATAAATACTAAAAATATGGAAAATCTAGAAACAAATAGAAAACAATAATTACTCATAGATACCCCTGTGAACATTTTGTTATATATCATATTATATCAGTTTCTTCTACAGAATAAGATTCTTATTTTACTTGAACACGTCTCTATATGTTTAACCATTTTCCTTATTGGTGGACATTTAAGTTGCCTCCAGTTTTTTTTTTTAAGATTTTATTGATTTTGAGAGAGAGAGACCAAGCAAGCGGACAGAAGGGCAAAGGGAGAGAAAGAATCTCAAGCAGGGGGCGCCTGGGTGGCTCAGTGAGTTAAAGCCTCTGCCTTTGGCTCAGGTCATGATCCCAGGGTCCTGGAATCGAGTCCCATATCAGGCTCTGCTCAGCAGGGAGCCTGCTTCCTCCTCTCTCTCTCTGCCTGCCTCTCTGCTTACTTGTGATCTCTGTCTGTCAAATAAATAAAATCTTAAAAAAAAAAAAAAAAAAAGAAGACTCTCAAACAGACTCTGTGCAGAGCATGGAGCCAAATCCAGGCTCCATCTCATGACCGTGAGATCATGACCTCAGCCGAAATTGAGAGTTGGACACTTAAGCCACCCAGGCACCCCTGCCTCTAATTTTTTTTTTTTCAAACTGTGATGAACATCTTTGTAGAAAATATGTTTTTCATTTTTTATTATGCCATTTTTAAAATCAATATTTCTATCCTAAGAATAATTTGAGATTTGAGCTTGTAAAACAAAAGTAAAAGAAGTAAAATTTGGTCATTTTGGAATTAAATGCCAATGAAAATCATTTTAGTAGTTTTTTCCTTTCTTTGTTGCTTTTAATTTGTTCATTTTTCGTTTCACTGCATTTCCCTCTGTATGTCTTTGATGATGATCATGCTTAGTTCAGGCCTAAATGTGTATTTTTTCTTTTTCAGCTCCAATCTCTTTGACAAAGTAAGCCCAGTTGTTTCTTACAGAGCTGACCTAGCTGTCTTAGCTGCTGTTGAGATAAGAGGGTCAGTATGATGACTGAGTTGAGTGTCTCATTCTTGTGAGATTTAAACTGCTTTAAAATGCAATTACTTTTTAAAAGCAACTATGAGGCTCAGTAGCTTCTTGCGGGAAGTATCCCTCCAAGTTTCATGGTAGTTTTACTAGCGCTATAGCTTCTGTAGAAATAAGGTCCTAGGTGTATTCCAAAGCCCCAAATATTTATTTGGTAACCTCTGGAAATAAACCGGATATGGCAACAGCAGGCACAAAATAAGTGTGTTGAACTTTTATGCGACTTCATTTGCCAATTCACCTATTACATTAGATTCAGTAATGAGTAGTTTTTGTGTAGGTATGTGTGGATGTTCACATATACATACAGCCTTTTTTCTTTTAAATATGTATATTTTTAATTGGTAATGATTTGATTCATTTGGATACAGGGTACTTTTGAAAATGAACTGACCATATCAGTTTGGTATTCATGGTAGGTTTTCTTTGGTCATTGTTTAGAGTTTCAAGTCCTGATCATATCTTTCTTCCAATTCCAAACTGGGAGCATAAGGAGAACCCTGAGACTGAAGAAGATGTTGGGCCAGTTGTTCAGCATATCTATGAGGTTTGCCGTTGTTAGCTTTAACTGATACGTGGTAGAGAGCCTTTAAAGAGAAGAACAGATAGGCTACTTATAAAAAACCAAATCTGCATAATGATTATATAAACTGCATTGTTTTTTTAAGGATGTATCAGAACTTTCTTTGAATTGTTTCCCTATTCAGAAGTTCCTTTTTTAAAGACAAGTAGCTTCAAGTGGTTAAAGAATGCAGTTTATACAAATTGTTATCTAAAACCAGTTAATTCTACTTGAATAAAAGCAATAGATCATCGTTGAGTATTTTCATATGGATGTTTTGAGGTTCTAACTAAAAATTGAAAGTGTCTGTAGCAGATCATCAGAATTTTCTTCCTACAGAAAGAAAATTTTCTATGCCATCTTTCATTTGAAAACTTTCTCCTATTTTCCTCTTGTTATATATTTTTATCCTGACATATACCGCCCTATAGTAGAGACAAGTGCTGAGTTTGATCTCCTTTGGCCAGTAATGATCATGTTGTAATGTCAGAGTAACTATGGAACCTCTGCTGTAATTCAGCTAAAATTGGTGTAGGGGGAGGATTAAGGAATAGATTTTTGCCCAAAGTATTTACATTTTCTTTTCCCCATTAGTTGAGAAACAATGGTCCAAGTTCATTCAGCAAGGCAATGCTAAATCTTCAGTGGCCTTACAAATATAACAATAATACTTTGTTATACATCCTTCAATATGAAATTGACGGGCCAATGAACTGCACTTCAGATATGGAGATCAACCCTTTGAGAATTAAGGTAATGTGCTTAATAGCAATTTTTTATTATGATGATATTTAATGCTTTTTCTTTCTAGATCTATGAGAGAAATGTATGAAATAAAACATTTATTTATTTTTGAAGATTTTATTTATTTATTCGAGAATGAGAGAGAGATGAGCAAGGGGGAGGGGTAGAGGGAGAAGCAGTCTCCCTGCAAAGCAGGGATCCCGATGCAGGACTTCCATCCCAGGACCCCTGGGATCACGGCTAGAGCGGAGGGTAGACACTTAACCGACTGAGCCACCCAGGTGCCCAAAATAAAACAATTATTTTAATAACACAAACCCATTCTACAAAAATATTTTACTTCATAACCAGTACACTAAGGATTAAATTGTTTATTTGTATAACAAGCAAGGATTAATTCCTTACTCTGAGAAATCCTATTGAATCATTTATTTATTTAATAAATAAGTAAGAGACCCAGTTCGACTTTGGTTCCATTGCATTGTGGTTTATCCACATATGATATTGCTACAGGGGTGTTTTGTTGTTCAAATTTTTGTCTGTGGAAAAAGATCTAACATTTTACTTAACCAGGCTCTTTTGACTTCCATGACTTAGAAAAATGTCATTTTGTGGAATTCTGTACTTTTGCACGTAGTCCTCTCCATCCTAGCACATGTATTTGGATAAGAAGCTATTGCCCAATTTGGACTAAGGAAAGTTAAGAAAACAGAACAAAAGGCTCTTTTGAAATGATATATATTCATGATTGACATTTATCACAATTGTGCACCATGAAATCTCAGGCTGTTCCCTTGTGTTTTATCCATGTCTCCCCTAGCTATGCAAGGGAAGAAGAAAATCATAGATAGGCAGAGGTAACTTTCCATATATTAAGGACTCTCTCTGCTTACTTTCTACCATATACTAAGTGGTAAATTTGTCCTAACACGTTTTCAGCCACGGTGTTTTAATCACATATAACGGTTTATGCCAAAACATCAATGCAAAAATGTTTTCCACTGTTATATATCACCAGTTTCTCTGTAATCCTAGATCTCAAATTCACAAGCCGAAAAGAATGACACAGTTCCTGGGCAAGGGGACCGGAACCATCTCATCACCAAGCGGGATCTCACCCTCAGTGAAGGAGATGTTCACACTTTGGTAAGTGCCACTTCAACAACAAGCACTTTAAACATTTAAAAATATGTGATTATAGAACCGATGCCAAAGAACGCTTCAAAAATAACAACAGCTGTGCTTGGAAGAACCACATATATTTTTATACTATTCATTCCTCTTATTTTCCTTGTTCCTAGTCAAATTAATGCCAGATTTTCTTCAAATAATCTATCTTTATAGATGGTAATAAAGTATTTTATATTCCAATTTATTTTTCTAGCTGTACTCCAACTGATCTCTTTCCTGACCTCATCCTAATCTTGAAGGCTTTAGTGCAGTATTGGGAGAAAAACCCAGGAGGCCTCAACAAAAATGAATTACAAGAATAATTAGCATTATGATCAACTTTTGTTGAGTTAGTCTGTGTAAGGAATACAATGTTATAATATGGCTTATCATTTACGTTTTTGAAATTTAACAGATCTGCAAACCATCAGCTAGTGGGGAATCCAGTATAGTGTTTATATTCATTAGCAAACACCAATTACATTCACGTCACCACATTCCATAGGTCTTCTTAGTTTTCATCTGCCTCATCTCTCAGTGACTTTTGGCCCTGTTCGTCACTTCCTCTCTTGTGCCATCACTCCTCATTCACTTCCGAGACACGGCTCTCTTGGCTCTTTGCCTGTCAAAACTATGCTACTTCTTATTCTTCACTTCCAACCTTTAATTCTATAGTGTTCCAGGGCTCACATCTCAGATTTCTTACCTACTCCATGTACATTCATTCATTAGATCTCTGCCTTCCAATACTATAGACACCAGGGACATTTCAGGTAGCCACATGTGGCTCTTGCTTTGGGAGGCAGAGATATCTCCATACTGATGATTTCCATGATTGTAGGAAGCTCTGATCAGACAGTGCTATACTAGAGGATGTTACTCACTCTCGTGGCTATAAGTACTGTCTCTGTGTGGATGACTTCAATTTATATTCCTAATCCGATCCCAGGCATTGAACTTCAGACTCCATTATCCAACTGCCTACTGGAACTCCTCTTAAATATTTATTAGTAATCTTAAATTTAATCCCAAGAATGTACCCCTGAGTTTTCCCGACTCTGCTCTTCCTACAGTGTTCCACATCTTAGTAATTCATTGTCCAGAACCTGGGAATTGTGATTGACTCCTGTTTTTCTTTCGAATCTCACATCCTGTATATTAGCAAATGCTATCAGTACCTACTTTGACCTAAATCTGGCCCCTTCTCAGCAGCTATACCACTGTTACAGCCTTACCCAGGCTACCTTCCTCTCTCACTTGGATTATTGCCAGACTTCTAGTTGGACTCCATATTTGTCTTTTCCCCCCATTACAGTTTATTTGCCAAATAGGAACCATAGTGATTTTTTTAAATGGTGAAGAGGTCATGTCAATCCAGTGCCTTCCCATATAAGTCAGAGAGGAAGCCAGAGCATGTAAAGCCTTTAAGCCCAACAAGATCTAGGCCCTTAGAACTTGCTGGCTGCGTTTTCTCTCCTTACTCTGCTCCTCATATTTTGGCCACCTTAGTTTTTCATTAAATAGACATACCCAAACATGTTTCTGCATCCAGGCTTTGAAAATATTTCCCCATCTGCCTGGAATGCTCTTTAGGGGAAATGCTCTTTGTCCAGATAAACCCGTGGCTTATTTTCCCATCTCTTTCCAGTGTCCTTAAATGGCAGATTATGACAGGACTTCCCTCACCAACCCATGTGAAATAGAAATTACTTTTAACCCCTACCCCACTTTTCATTCTGTACGTTATCCTCCTATAGAACTACGTTTTTAAAAAATTGAGATAAAACTTACATGATATAAAATTCACCATTTTGACCAATTTACAGTATGCAATTGAGTGATTTTTAGTATATTCATGACATTGTGCAACCAGCACCATTATCTAATTCCAGAACATTTTCATTGCTTCAAAGAGAAATACTGTACCCATTACATAGTCACTGTCCATTCTTCTGGAACTGTTACCAGTTCCGGCAACCACCGGTCTGCTTTCTGTCTCTAAGGATTTGTCTGTACTGGACATTTCATATACATGAAATCATATGATACGTGATCTTACGTGTTTGGCTTCTTTGACTCAGTGTAATGTTTTTAAGGTTCACCATGTTATAGCATAGAGTAGTACTTCAATCATTTTTTATGGCTGAATAATACTCCATTCTGTGGATATATGACATTTTGTCTGTCTGTTCATTGGTTGACGAACATTAAGATTGTTTCTTTTTACTTTTTATTTACTCTCAGTAGTGCCATTATGAGCATTCATGTACATGTTTTTGTGTGGATATGTTTTCAGTTCTCTTGGAATTAAACCTAGGAGTGCATTTGGTGGGTCACATGGGAACTCTGTTTAACTTTTGAGAAACAACAAACTTTTCCAAAGTGGTTGCACCATTTTTATTCTCAACCAGCAATTCCATTTTTCCACATTTGCTATCACTTGCTCTTACCTTAAAAAAAATTGTTTTTTATTTTGTTTTATGGTCATCCTTGTCAGTGTGAAGTGGTGTCTCATTATGACTTTATTTGTATTTCCTTAATGACTAACGATGTTTAGCATCTTTTGAGTTGTAGGTCTTCTTTTAAGAAATGTCTTTTCAAATCATCTGCCCATTTCTGTTTGTTTGTTTATGTAAATTTATTTATTTTAGAGAAGAGGGGGAGGAGCAGTGGGAGAGGGGAAAAGGTATCCCAAGAAGACTGACTCAACACTGAGCATGGAGCCCAACACAGGGCTCCATGCCATGACCCCGAGATCATGACCTGAGCTGAAACAAAGAGTCAGTTACTTATCCAGCTGAGCCACCCAGGCACCCCATTTTGCCCGTTTTTAAATTGGGTTGTTTGACTTTGTTGTTAAGTCATAAAAAATTATATATTCTGGATACTTCTCTTTTCAGAACTATTGTTGCACGTATTTTCTCTCATTTTGTAAGTTGTCTTGTCACTTTCTTGATAGTATCCCTTTGATGCAAAAAGTTTTCTAATTTGAAGATGTTCAGATTTGTCAAACTTTTTTCTTTTGTTGCTTCTGCTTTTGCTGTCCCATTTAAGAAACCATTGCCTAACCTAAGATCCTGAACATTTACACCTAAGTTTTTTGGTTTTCTAAATTTTATACTTCTGAGTCTTATTTTGATCTATACATGTATCTTTATGCAAGTACCAAATTGTTGTGATTATTATAGCTCTGTAGTTAGTTTTGAAATTGAGAAGTGTGAGTCCTTGAACATTTTCTTCTTTTTCAAGATTGCTTTAGCTATGTGGGGTTCTTTGCAATTCCATATGAATTTAGGATCAGCTTGATCATTTCTACAGAAAAGGTAGTTGGAATTTTGGTAGCAGTTTTGTTGGATCTGTAACAATTTAGGAGTGTTTTCATCTTAATAATAGTAAGTCTAACAGTTCTTGAACATGAGGTATCTTTCCATTTATTTAGGTCTTCTTTAATTTCTTTTAAAAATATTTTGTACTAGTAAGTGTATGCAAGTCTTGCACTTTCTTGGTTAAAATACTTCTATGTATTTTATTCTTTCGGGATGCTCTTTTTTAAATAGAACTGTTTTCTTAATTTCATCTTCAGAATTTTCATTATTGGTATATAGAAATACAAGTTATTTATATATCAGTCTTGCATTCTGTACCTTTTCTGTACTTGTTTATTAGCTCTAATAGTTTTACTGTGGATCTTTAGTGTTTTTGTATATAAGATCCTGTCATCTGTGAACAGATAGCTTTACTTCTTCTTTTCCAATTTGGGTACCTTTTATTTAATTTTTTTCTTGCTTAATTGTACTGGCTAGGGCCCTCTGGACAATTTGAATAAAAGTGTCATGAGTGGGCACTGTTGTCTTGTTTCTGATCTTAGGGGGAAAGCATTTTTCTTTCACCATTAAGTGTGGTGTTAGTTACCAGCTTCTCACAGATGCCCTTCCCTGGGTCATGGAAACTTGGTTATTCCTTGTCATCGACTAGTGGTACTACTTACTGGATAGCATTGTTGTGTAACTATGCATGTGACAGGTCTAATGCAGTTTGACCAGCACATGCAAGGTGGTCATTATTTCCTATCTTTGACTGCCTGCCTTCCAGTTATTGATAAAAACACTGAATGTAGCAAAGACCATCAGCATGCCACTTGATTTCTACGGGTCTGACATGGCATAGCTGTTAAGATTCATTCTGGTTCTTTTCTTTTCCATAGGCATAGAAGATCGGATTTTTATGTCTTAATATAATCATCATGCTCTGGGTTTACCTAAGAATATTAATTTCTAGAAGAATGTTGACTTCTGGCCATAAAAATACATCTTTTAATATTATAGATCTTATCTTTATATAACAAATCACATTAAAACCAACCCTTTTATTTTTTTTTATTTTTTTATTTATTTTTTTTAAAGATTTTATTTATTTATTTGACAGAGAGAGATCACAAGTAGACGGAGAGGCAGGCAGAGAGAGAGAGAGAGAGGGAAGCAGGCTCCCTGCTGAGCAGAGAGCCCGATGCGGGACTCGATCCCAGGACCCTGAGATCATGACCTGAGCCGAAGGCAGCGGCTTAACCCACTGAGCCACCCAGGCGCCCATTATTTTTATTTTATTATTTTTTTTAAGTAGGCTCCATGCCCAGTTTGGAGCCCAACATGGGGCTTGACCTCACAACCCTGAGATGAAGACCTGAGCTGAGACTGAGTCAGACACCTAACCAAGCCACCCAGGCGCCCCTAAAACTGACCCCTTTTAACAAAAAGCATTCATAGACTCCACGATTAGCCTATCATTTTAAATATTATTCTTATAAGGCAAAAGAATCTGGATCATCTCTTTATTCCTCACATAAAACAACATTACTTTTCTTGTAAGTGAAGAATTCGTTTTGGCAGGGTTGTGGAGTTGCTGAGTGCCTGAAGATTGTCTGCCAGGTTGGACGACTAGACAGAGGAAAGAGTGCCATCCTGTATGTAAAGTCCCTGCTGTGGACTGAGACCTTTATGAATGTAAGTAGACAGATAACAGCATTCAGCAGTCTATCCATTTTCTCCAAGACATGAAAAAGGCCTCACATCTTGGAAATCATTTCATTATCATTTCCATACAGAAAGAAAACCAGAATCATTCATACTCTCTGAAGTCCTCTGCTTCTTTTAACGTCATTGAATTTCCTTATAAGAACCTTCCAATTGAGGATATCTTCAACTCCACATTAGTAAGTCATTGATTTGGGGAAATGGAATAAATGTACTCGTTCAATGCCATAGATTTTTATTTTATTTTATTTTAAATAATGACACCCTAACTATTGTAAAAGTTACCTGGTAGGCTTGTAACCTAGTTAAATATTATTTAACTCCCTCACCCCAGAATTATTAAAGGTAGATTTTTTTACTTTAGCATCCCTATGTAAGAGATTTCATGGGGAATGTTTCCCCATGAAGTTAGAAAGTTGGAAATTAACTATAAAAGGTGAAGGTGAAAGATTTTAAAGATCTATAATTTGAGGATTAAAAATGGGACCAATACATCAAAGCTGGATATTCAATTATTTAAAATTATTTAAAAGTCACTTCAGAGGTACCTTGAAGTTAACCTGCTGTTGGGAATTTTATGTGCGTATGTGCATGCTTCAGTACCAAATACATAATCACAAATTATCATATACAAGAAAAGAAAATGTGAATACCATTAAAACAAAATGTAATAGGCATTCAGACATTTGTTGAGTGATTTAGTGAACTATTTTTAAAACTCAAAACCTTTCCCCCCCCCAAACAGGTTACCACTAATGTCACCTGGGGCATTCAGCCCGCACCCATGCCTGTGCCTGTGTGGGTGATCATTTTAGCAGTGCTGGCAGGATTGCTGTTACTGGCTGTTTTGGTGTTTGTAATGTACAGAGTAAGTAATAGACTTGGGAAGAGCAGCAGGAAGGGGAAGCAGAAGAAAAGGGTATGGGAGGGAGGGAAAGGAGGAAGAATAGAAAAGAATGGAAGGAAGAAAGGGAACTTTAATGATGCATGATAAGCACAATATATTTGAAGGGAGAAAAGTTGTATGAGGTGCTGCTCAAATTTTCTTGGTGATAATACAGTCACTTAGTGCTTTTAATTTTCTTCACTGATGTGGTAGTAATGTTCATTTTTCTTCACCTAACAGATGGGCTTTTTTAAACGTGTTCGGCCACCTCAAGAAGAACAAGAAAGGGAACAGCTTCAACCTCATGAAAATGGTGAAGGAAACTCAGAAACTTAACTGTGATTTTTAAGTTACGCTACATCCTGACCCATTAGAATCACTGACTTCATTATAAGTTTCAGTTTCTTTTGCAAAGAATAAAATTCCAAGACTGTACTGCTGATGGTGCCCATTGGTATTAACCACAAAACAAGAGCAATATTTGTCAACCTTTTTGAAATAATTAAGTTCAGATGTACGTGTAATACACACCCACTGACTTGTGTTTTTAGGTATTTAAATAATAAAATTTCAAGTGATAGTTCTTCAATGTACATAAGACATGTAGGGCCTGAGTTACCACTTTATATAAAATAGTACCTCCTACAATTATTTTTTCTGATTTTGTATGTTGATTTTGTTTGTTGTTGCTTTTGTTGTTTTAAAGCAATCCGTATTTGGACCTTAGGATCCACATCTTTTGTACAGGAATTTATTGTTAATATACATTACACTACAGTTGAGTTTTTAAGCTACTAACTTTATAACTGCATGAACTTGGATTTTAATATTACCTATGTTGTAGAACTTAAAAAAAAAAAAGAAAAAAAGCATGGTCCATCCAAATTCTTTGCTGTAATAGTAAAGATACAGTATTTTTAGTATAAAAATTGGGTACATGCTATTATATTTTAATTTTTGTTTAATCCACAGTCCATTTCCTTACATTTTAATTTGTATGTTTAGGTTCTATTTCAAATCCTTTAACCTAACCTGTACTAAAAATTCTATGATCAGAAATGCCTCTTTTGTGTAATAGTTTAATAGTTTGATCATCATGCTTAAAGCCATATGCATTTGGGAATCGTTTCCAAAGTACATGTATTCCATTGTATTAGTCCAGCTATTTACAATACAAAAAAAAGCATTTAAATTAAAAGACTGTAGTTCTTTGATAAAGTTGCTTATTTGTAGTATGCTCTTAGAGCAAGGATTTTTAGTTGAGATTAATTTATTTTCTTCCTATATATGTATTCTTCCTTATATTTCCAAAACTTTACTGAGAATGGGCTAAGATCAATGAGGAATCTTTACAAATTACAGGAACCTGCATCCAACCTCCCAACCCCACAAGAAATGCTTGGAATTGAAATTCTTAACGTGGCTTGCTGGTTTCCTTGTAGAAATAGCATGATGCTACTTATATGGGTATTACCTTAGTTTCGACAAAGTATCATGTGGAAAACCAGTCTCATCTATCAAAATAACTATAAAAGTTACTTTTATAAGTAATTCAGGTTACTGGGAGCCTTTTAAAACTTCTATAGTTTTATTAACATAAATTACTTTTTTAGGATTTTTTTATATAAAAATTGCACAGGTGGCACGTTGTTGTTTTATATGCCTGTAGGGTGATGATTCTTCTGGAGGAATATGTGATTTATTCACAGTTCCTCAAGGTCTGGGAATGACTCCTAATTGTACCTATTTTTGTGCAATTACATCATGTTATTCTTTAGAAATTGAGAGTTTAATAGGTTTTTAACTGCTGTCCTCATTAGGCAATGATAAATAATTTCCCTCAAATAATTGAATATTTTTCTGTTTTAAAAATAATTGAAATTTATCTTGCCATATCTTGTGTTCTAATTCCTTACACAAGTGGCTAAGCTAGAATGTATTCATAAAACAGGAACACATGTTATATATGTTAGAACATGACAAGACCCTGTATTTATTTCGCTTTAATGAATCTCAAAATTAATAGGTTTGTAGTATAGATTTTATTAGTAGCTTAAAAGATCTTAGTCATATGCATTAAGTATTTTTACTACCCAATGAGTCTAAAGTTTTTTAAGAAAAAATAGTTTTATCCTAGGGTCTGCCACCAAACAGTCACTAAGTTGACAACTTTCACTACCTGTTTTCACATCTAATAGTAGTCATCCCTGAAAGTATATGTTGGATAAAATTCACTCTTTTAAAAAAACCTAACTGTTCACTTTTGCACGTTCTGTTCCTTTTATGGCCTCTATCTCAAGGTATAATCTTGTATGGGAGATTGAAGGATGTTATTATTGGAAGCATGATGTTTTAAGTTCCCTTTTATGAAATGTAGTTTTAAGCAGTAGTATTTTCTTTTAAAAAATGAAAATGCATATCTCTACAAAAATATGGTAGAAGAATGATTTGGAAGCTTACTCTCTGAGGAAAATATTTGGGAAATTATTGGGATTCTTTTTATCCTGAAGCAGCATGTGAATATATTTGGTTAAAATGTCAGACAATAGTTCTATGAAAACTTAATTTTCAAACATTTTAACTGCTACTGTTTAGGGTTTATTGAGAATTAAAATCCATTTTGAGTGTAAAATTTTAATAATCTGATCAGTTTTAAAAAACATGAGTGAGATAGAGAGTATTTAAAGCATTTAATATTGGTAAGAACTATTGATTCTGTTGTCAATTTCTTATGTAAGCATTTATTTCAGAATTGATATTTTGAGAAACTTTTGTGTGAGGGATATTCTTTTTTTCCCCTTTACCTTTCTCTTGGGATGAATTATTATTTTATTATGATGATGACTGTTATGATATAGGTCTTCATAATTCTGAAAGATAAAACAATTAAAACTTTAGTGCCACAATTTTACCTGTGTTTTGAAACTACTACTTCATAGTAAATTCTCATCAATACTTCATATAACAAGAAAATTGAAGTATTAGTAAAAGAGATTGTACTTAGTACAGTAAAAGAGACTTCCTTAAGAGGGCTATGAAAGACTTGTGATAGTTAATGATGACCCCAAGAGAGATTTCAGTGGCAAAAGTACGGTATATAATAGATCAGCTGCTTTATATAAGGCAAACAAACTGTAAGTTGATAGACACTTTTTTTGTTGCAAAACACAGTGCCAAGCTTGGAGAAGAAGAATAATTGGAATTTTTTAAATACATGTGTATAACCATTGCCTATCTTAATGTCACTTTGTATGTTCTCTTGGATAGTTTGTATATGTGGTAGTTTGGCAAATAAAAAAATGTGGAATTCAGAAATTGAATATAGGATCAAAAATGGCAAATAAAATAACTTAATACTCAGTGTTTTGGAGACTAGCCCTTTTAATTTGTTGATATGCTAGTTTGGACATTGAACCCCAGGCATATATGCTTATATTTCTTTGTAATTTCTGATATGTAATGAGCTTCTTGGGAGAGGTACCAAATCCTTGATACTCATTGTCATTGTTCTCAAGTGCAATATAACAATGTAACCAAACCTAGATAATTTTCAGAGTCATTGTTAATTTAGTAAACCTAATCTAAACAGATTTAAATTTATTAGAATTTTGGTTAGTAGGAAGGAGGGATTCTGCTATGGATATACAAACAAAGTTATTTACTCCTAAAAGATACATTCTACATTTTATTTCAGGTTGGACATGATCTATTCCCTACTAGTTTTGAAACACTTTGAAATATCTTAAACTAACTTGGAACTGTATATCAAATTAATTTGCTACCTAATAACATAGTAATTTTCTTTGTTTAGCTTCTCTTATGATCACCCACATTGGGTGAGACATAAAACGCGTGTCTTCTAAAACTTGTCATTTGCTGACTTGATTTAGTAAAAACCAGTACAGTGTTTTACTTAGTTTCCAATGTGTAACTTGTGTCTGTTCAATAAACTTGAGCATATGGTGCCACTTTTGTGTATATTTTCCTTTGTGATCACAGTTTTGTTTTTTAATCACATGAGCCAGCAATAATGGACTAAGGGGATGATGACCTTAAAGAGGTGTCTCTCTGAAAGTCTGAATTCCTTATGAGTGTTATTTCTTTGAAAAAAGGTAACACAAAAAGAGCAAAATGAACCTAAGTTTAAAATACACCAATTACAAATCACAGAATCATAGACATTTTTAAATTTAAAAGGGGTTTCCATTTCCAATAATGGCAAGGTAGCTTTTATCAGATAAAAATGATAAGTGATGAACAAAAGAAGGGGGGGGAACCTTTTTGAAAACACTGAAGTTAGTAAAAGCGGCTTGACAGAAACTGGAGTGGATTTGATTATTAAAGAGGGGAACCACCTTTTTCCTGGAAGTTACTTTCTGCTGTTGGATAGAATACAAGCAGAAAAGGGCCCTTGTTTTCCTGGAATGATGGGACTGCCATCATAGATAAAAGTTGAGGAAAGAAAGGAGCCGCATTGTGGAAGGGAGGAATGTTTTCCCCTCAAATCCTTTTCTGACCCTTTCCATGACCCTGCTCTAGTGAGACTCCAAGGGCCCCAAAAGGAAAACAGCCGGTGGAAGTTTGGAAGAGCTGAACAGTTAATTCAGCTACTTTCTACTGTAGGAGAAATGAGATTGGCGAAATTGGAGACTGGAGTGAGAAGAGCTTGGAAACACCCAGTCTTTCCATTGAAACCTTGGAGGAGCTATGCCTTAGGAATGAATACTACACACCAAGATTGACTGATGAGCCCTAGGATGAATAGCAATGCCATTGGCCCCCTCTAACAAAGCGTAAAACCAATATTTCACAAATTTAAGGTGATCCACATGTAATTCATTTGCTCCTTTAGGCAGTTAATTTGAGTGGAAGACCGCGTATAAAGACTGCAATGTTCCATCCACAATTTCGTGTGTGTGTGAGACAGAGAGAATAGAAAATGTTACCCATAGTTTGAAGGGGAGAAAAGGAGAAAAAAAGTCAATAGGAACAGACCCACAAACAATTTAGCAGGTGTGACTTTAAGTAACAATTATAAATATGTTAAAAATCAAGAAAAACAAGGAAATTATGGGCATTTCAGAAGAGACTGGAAATTAGTAAAAGACAAGTGGAAATTCCATTACTAAAAAATGCAGTATCTGAAGTCAGAAACTCACTGGAGGGGGGGGGGGGTAAAAAGTAGATCAAGAAAAGGAAGAATTTGTGAATTTAGAGAGCAATAGAATGCATCTAAACTGAAGCACCACACGGGAGTGGGGCAGGGGGCTAGTGGTATGGATTACAAAATAAATGGCCTCAGTGACTCTGGGTCAATCTAGGTGTAAAAGAAAAGGAGTCAGAGGAGAGAGAAAATGGAGACAGACTAACTTGAAATTAAAAAGTTGTCAAATTTGGTAAAATGTAGCAATCACACAGTTGTGGAAGCTCAGTGAACCCTAAACATGACAATCACTAAAAAGCTATCTATGTGCATCATGGTCCAACAGCTAAAAACTGCAAGTTAGAAAGGGTTCACCTGGGGCACCTGGGTGGCTCAGTTGGTTAAGCAACTGCCTTCAACTCAGGTCATGATCCTGGAGTCCCAGGACCGAGTCCCGCGTCAGGCTCCCTGCTTGGTGGGGAGTCTGCTTTTCCCTCTGACACTCACCCTTCTCATGCTCTCTCTCTAACTCTCTCTCAAATAAATAAAATCTTAAGAAAGAAAGAAAGAAAGAAAAAGGAAGAAAGAAAGAAAAAGAAAGAAAGAAAAAGAAAAAGAAGGGGTTTGGTAACCTCACCCCTACATACTGGTAATGATGCCCAGAGTTCATTTCTTGTCCAAATTCGTACTGGCAGGATTGTAACTGAAGCTTATATATTCGAATTCTTAGTCCCATGTGCTTTCTGCTGTGCAAGACCGCCTACATTCCTAGTAACCCTTTATATAAAATAGATTTGTTACTATCTAGTGGATAGGCTGGGGTGCCTGAATATTAGTTGGTACAATACTGGTATGTTTCCAAGTGATATTTTTATTCACTTTCTGAACTGTTCTGAACTGCCTAGAGTTACGTGGTTTAATTTCCTTTTGCACCCTGGTTCACTTCCCTTGTCAGCTTTATTTCCTGAAAAGTAACAAATACATTAATTGGTGGTGTTTTAGTAAAAGGAGCATTTACATTTTGAACTTGAACTTTATACAGTAATTTGCCTTCATGGTATTAAAAAAATTGTTCAAAGTAACTAATTTTAACTTCTATACCATTTTTCAGATATTAGAGTATCAAAATGGAATCTTTAGGGATTACTTTTTAGCCAATTTTGTATTCAGAAAATTAATGACTACAGGGTTATTCACAAAAACTACTAGATGATATATACTAGTAGTACTTTATTTGGAGAATTATGCTCTCCACCTGAATAATAGAAATTATTCTTGATCTTGTGTAAGATACATGGTAAGTTTCCCATGGGAGACAAGAAAGTTGGTATCTTATAAATTTTCTCATCTTTGAACAGTGCAGTTAAAATTCTTCTTGAGATTATAAGTGACATAAGCACTTTCAAAATTCAGAGATATTATCACCTGACAGACAAGTGAATCATTTTGAATTTGTCAGCATACTTTAGTGAGGAAATGAAAGGGAAGACTTTATTAAAGAATAATGAATTTCCAACTTCTTAGTAATACCAGTGTTGACTTTGACTAATACCTTTAATACTAAACCAAAGCCAAGCATTTCACCACCGTGTGGTATTAAACTACTGGCACAAATTGAAACTCAAGGGTCTTTCCTCAATCATCCCACAGGTACTCAGTGATTCCCAAGTAACAGAGATGACATAGTGGAAACTAAGTTCACCTTATTCCCACTGGAAATCTCTAGCCTCCCAAGGGAACCCTAAAGCAGCTTCAGTAGAGCAGTGGTTCAGTAACAGCCCCGAGAATGTGGTTTGCCCACCATACAGAGATGGGCTCTTCTTCTCACCTCTAATATTCCAAATTCAGTTCTTCACCTTACCCACTCCACATCCTCTCCTAGGTCCATTCAATCTTGGTCATCGGATGAGCCTCATTATTTTATCGCACAATCTAGATATGTTGAGAATTTTGCAAATCATCAAGTCCTGGTTTCCTGAGTTCTCTTTTTATAAATTTATACTTGCTTAATGAATTTATATGATTAAGGACAAGAGACACAAGAGTGGGGTTGGAGGGCTTGTACATGGATGGTCACCTGAAATGCCACAGATGAAATTGCCCACTCTTTGACATACGGCACGTAACCCAGGTATTCTTACTGTAATCTTAATGACTCACAATGCCTGTCACCTGAGAAGGCTCTAAACCTGAGTGTTATTAACTGTTTGAATCACATGATCCACTTTGGCTAATAATCCTAAACTGTCTTTATCTCCAGGAGTGTGGGTAGCCCTATCTGGGTAAATAATTCTTGTTCCAAAAAATACAGATATCAACCTTGCTCAGTCCTCTTCAATAGTGGGTGGTTCTTTGGCTTTCAAACTCAAATGAAATGGTTCATTATCAAATGAAAACAGCAGTATTGCAGGAATAGTCATAATTTAAGGAATAGTTGATCGCTGACTATTCAAAAATCGTATTTCTAAAAAAGGTAAAAGTTCTCACAACAATTTATTTGAAAAGGATTCTGTCTTCTCCCTCACATCGTTCATTCTAGCTAGTCTTTTGTCTTGGCTATGTCATGGTGGGGTCTCTGAAGACACACTGTACAGAGACTACCAGTGAACATACAGCTCCTTACTCTGTTCCATGAACTCCTTGTTGGCCTCAGCCACACTGAGCTCTGGCCTGGGGTCACTGGGGGCATTACATCCAACTTCTTCCTATGTCCGTGTCCAGCTTTGGGGATAGCCATTTGGGGAGTAACTCTAGCTGTTGTTGCCTGTGTTCTAGTCATAACTCCATTAGGCATGGTATTCTGGTACTGCTGGAAACACTGGTTGTAGCTACAAATGGACAACTGATTATATTCCACTGGCTTCACATAGCTCCCTTTAGTGACTGCCGCACTCAGAAGCACTGGTTTGGACCCCAGTCCCACTGTTCCCTGGCATCCTGTTGGGGTTTGCTTCTGTACAAGTTCATCCATGAATTCCATAAAACCAAAACCTGTCTGATTCAAAACCACCTTGTCTCTTCAATAGGACGGGCAGATGCTGGTGATCAGCCATACTACATCCCACTATCCCCCTCAACCCCACCCCAAAATGGGAGTACACAGGGCTATTATCTGGTTATTTCCGTAAGTGGCAGAGTTTAGTTTAAAATGTTTTGCAGGTGTGGCTCCTAGAATACGTTTCCCATTAATTTCATGCAAACTTTTTTCAGCTGTGACCAAATCTATGCGTTCTACAGAGCAATAGCCAGCTGGGATGCCAGCGAGGCTATCTACTTTGTTCTTATTTTTCAAGACTGTTTTGGCTATATGGGGTCCCATGCAACTCCATGTGAATTTTAGAATCAGTTTGTCAACTTCTACAAAGAAGTCATCTCAGATTCTGGTAAGGATTGTGTTGATTCTGTAGATAAATTTGGTTTCTTTCTTTCTTTCTTTCTTGTTTCTTTGTTTTTTTTAAAATAAGGTATAATTGACATTTAATATTATATTAGTTCCAGGTGTACAACATAATGACTGGATACTTGTACATATTGCAAAATGATCATCATATTAAGTCTAGTAAACATCTGTCAGCATACATTGTTACTATAATGTATATTTTATAAACATATTTATACATTTTATAAATATATTTAAGGACTCTTAGTAACTTTAAATATGCAATACAGTATTTCGTTATCATCACCATGCTGTACATTATATCCCCATAACTTATTTATTTTACAGCTGGAATTTGTCACTTTTGGCCCTTTTCACCCACTTCTCCCACCCTCCGCCCCCTGCCTGTGGCAACTACCTATCCATTCTCTGTATCTATAAGCTTGGTTTGTTTTTATTTAATTCCACATAACAAATGAGATCATAAAGTATTTCTTTCTCTGACTTATTTCATTTAGCTTGACACCCTCAAAATCCATCCATGTTGTCACTAATTGTAAGATTTCATTCTTTCTTATGGTTAAATAGTATTCGTGTGTGTGTGTGTGTGTGTGTGTGTGTAACACATTTTCTTCATCACTGAAGAACACTTATGTTGTTTCCGTATCTTAGCTATTGAAAAGATGCTGCACAGAACATAGAAGTGCAGTTATCTTTTGGAATTAGTGTTCTCGTTTTCTTTGGATAAATGTCCAGAAGAAGAATTGCTGAATTGTTGGATAGTTCTATTTTTTAGGTTTTGAAGACCCTCCATACTGTTTTCCACAGTGGCTATACCAATTTACTTCTCCACCAACAGTGCACAAGGGTTCCCTTTTCTCCATATCCTGCTAACACTTGTTATTTCTTGGGTGTGAGGTAAGATCTCTTTGAGGTTTTGATTTGCGTTTCCCTGATGATGAGTGATGTTGAGCCTCTTTTCATGTACCTGTTGGCCAATGATATGTCTTCTTTGGAAAATGTCTATTCAGATCCTCTACCCACTTTTTAACCATATTGTTTGTGTTTTTTCCTATTGATTTGTGTGTGTGTTCTTTATTTATTTGGATATTAACCCCTTATCGGATATATTATTTACAAATACTTTCTCCCATTCCATAGATTGCCTTTTCATTTTGCTGATGGTTTCCTTTCCTGTGCAGAAGCTTTTTAGTTTGATGCACTTACACTTATTTATTTTTGCTTTTTTGCCACTGTTGAGATGCATGTCGAGGAGTTCATTGCCTATGTTTTCTTCTAAGAGTTTTGTTTTAAGCCTTGCATCAAATCTTCAATCCAGGGGTGCCTGGGTGGCTCAGTGGGTTAAAGCCTCTGCCTTCGGCTCAGGTCATGATCTCAGGGTCCTGGGATCGAGCCCCGGATCAAGCCCCGGATTGGGCTCTCTGCTCAGCAGGGAACCTGCTTCCTCCTCTTTCTCTGCCTGCCTCTCTGCCTACTTGTGATCTCTACCTGTCAAATTAAAAAAAAAAATCTAAAAAAAAAAAAAATCTCCAATCCATTTTTTAGATTTTGCTATTAATCTCTACACCCAATATGGGGCTCTACATCACAACCCTGAGATCAAGAGTCACATATTCCACCAACTGATCCAGCCAGTTACCCCTCATGTCTATAATCTGTTTTGAGCTAATTTTTGTATATGGTGTCAAATAGTAGTCATTTCATTCTTTTGCATGTGGCTCCTCGGTTTTTCCAACACCATTTACTAAAGAGACTGTCCTTTCCCCAGTGTATATTCTTGTCTCTTTGTCATAAGTTAATTGTCAATTTTTGTATGGTCTATTTCTGGGCTCTCTATTTTATTTGCCCATTTTAAAGTTGGATTATTTGTTTTCTTGCTATTAAGTTGTTTAAATTCCTTATGTATTTTGGATATTAACCCTCTACAAGATGTGTGGTTTGCAAATATTTTCTCCTATTCGATGGGTTGTCTCTTCACTCTGGTAATTGTTTCCTTTGTTGTGCAGAAGGTTTTTGGTTTGGTGTAATCTCATTTGTTTTTTGCTTCTAACGCTGGTGCTTTGGTGTCATGTCCAAAAAAATCACTAAGAAGAGGGATATCAAGAAGTTTTCCCCCATGTTTCCTTCCAGTAGTTTTATAGTTTTGGGTAGTGCAGTTAAGTCTTTAACACATTTTGGATTTTATTTATTTGTTTGAAAGAGAGGAAGAGAGAGAGCATGAATGGTGGGAAGGGACAGAGGGAGAAGAAGTAGATTCCCACTGAGAAGGAAGCCTAACTCAGGGCTGGATTCCAGGACCTAGAGATCATGACCTGAGCTGAAGGCAGCCTCTTAATTGACCAAGTCACCCACGTGCCCGTCTTTAACCCATTTTGAGTTGATTTTTTGTTTAGAGAGTTCTCGATAGGGTCTGATTTCATTATTCTGTATGTGGCTAACTGGTTTTCCCAATAGCATTTATTGAAGAAACTCTCCTTCTCATTGTGTGTTCTTGGCAACTTGCTAAAGATCAATTGACCATAAATGTTTGGATTTATTTCTGGGCTCTTCATTCTGTTCCATTTGCCCAATGTCTGTTTTTACACCAGTGCCATGCTCTTCTGACTTCTACGGCTTTAGAGTGTATTTTGAAATCGGGTAGTATAATGTCTCCAGGACTTTTTTTTTCCCCCTCAAGATTGTTTTGGTTAATTCACATTCCTTTGGGGTTCCATATGAATTATAGGATTTTTAAAATTTCTATGAAAAATGCCACTAGAATTTTGATAGATATTTTATTGAATCTATAGATGGCTATAGGGGAGGATGGACATTAAAACAATATTAATTTTTTCATCCATGAACAATGGATATCTATCCATCATTTTTGTGTCCCCAATCCAGGGGTTCCCAATCTTGAGGGGGTGGGGGCCAGGCTTCTGGGGATGGAAGCCTGAAAACCCAACCTTGGGTTACGGTTAAGGACTCGGGGTATGGCAGGCCTGATCTGCTGGTGGTGAGGTGGGATCTCCAGGGGGCTAAGTGGAGGGCAGGGTAAGATGGGGAGTCAGGATCCGGGTTTGTGGTCAAGGTCGCTGCTGAACTTATGGGTGTCCTTGGGGAGCATGAAATTTCTCCTGCTCTGAGGGTTTTTTGCATCTCTAAATGTCACAGTTTCCTCCTGGGTGGCAGGCCAACTCCTGGGGTGTGGCTTAAAGGTCCCCAACCTGGAGGGCCTGGAGGTCAGGTCTCAGGGGGTGGAAGCCTGAAAACCCAACCTAGGGTTAGGGTTAGGGCCTAGGGCCATGGCAGGCGTGAACTGCCAGTGCTGAGGCGGCTGCCCAGGGGGCTGAATAGACGGCGGTGTTGGCCAGCATTCTAAGGCGACTCAGTCCACCCCTGCACCTGGCCTTTAGAGCACTTTCTTATAGGGTTCAGACCTCCACCACTCCAGAACTTGGGCCACGCCCAGGCGGCTCTCCTGAAAGCCCCTGCCACCAGAAGCGATCTCAGCGGGGGTCTCAGGCCAATTCTCACGAGCTTTCTGCCAAAATCGATATCATTTGGGCAAACTCCTGAGAATTGGCCAGCATTGTGTGGTGATTCTGATAGGTGTTTGGCGCTCTTTCTTTCTAGGTGTGTGTTGCGACCCTCTGTGACCACGGGCTGGCCCACGCAGCTCCCCTGAGGACCCTGTTGAGGCAAGTTCCCAGGTGGCAAGAGTTGAGGAAGGGGGTCAGGCTGAGCGTCAGGCTGTGTTTGTGGCCCCAGGGGGTGCCCAAGGTGGGGGTGGCCTCAGGATGGCGTGCAGATTTCTCCCTCGCTGAGGGCTGTGCACAGCTCCAAAGGGCACGGCTTCCTCCTGAGTGGCAGGCGGACTCCTGCGGTATGGTTCAGGGGCCCTCAATTTGGAGGGCTTGGGGACCAGGTCTCTGGGGACAGAAGCCTGTAAATTCAACCTAGGGTTAGGGCTTAGGGCCATGGCAGGCCCATTCTGTCAGTGCTGAAGCAGGATCCCAGGGGCGCTGAGTGGAAGGCGGTTTTCAGATGGAGAGTCAGGCCTGGGTTTATAGCTGGGGGGCTACAAAAGGTAGGGTGGCCTCAAGGGGTAAGCAGGTTTCTGCTGCGCTGAGGGATCTGCGTAGTTCTAAACAGTGCGGTTTCTTCCTGGGTGGCAGGCAGACTCTTGGGTGTGACTCAGGGGTACTCAACCTGGAGGGCTTGGGGACCAGGCCTTGGGGATGGAAGCCTGAAAACCAAACCTAGGGTTAGGGATAGGGCCTAGGGGGATAGGAGGCCTGATTTGGAGTACTGAGGCGGAATCCTCAGGAGGCACAATGGAGGGCGTGGGACAGAAAGGGTGTCAGGCTATGGGTTTGTAGCCAGTGTGTCCACTGAAGTAGGGGGTGTCGTCAGGGGGGCATGCAGGTTTCTCCTGTACTGAGGTTGAGCGCAGCTCCAGATGGCCCGGTTTCCTCCTGGGTGGCAGGCAGATTCCTGGAGTGTAGTTCAGAGGTCCCTAAACTGGAGGGCTTGTGGGTCAGGATTCTGGGAACGGTCGCCTGAAACCCAACCAAGGGTTAGGGTTAGGGTTATCGCCTAGAGGCATGGCAGGCCTGATATGCCGATACTGTGGCGGTATCCCTGGGGGTGCTGAGTGGAGGGCAGGGGTCAGATGGGGTGTCAGGGTCCGGATTTAGAGCCAGGGTGTCCACCAAAGTTGGGGTTGTCCTCTGGGGGCATGCAGATTTCTCCCTCGCTGAAGGTTTTGTGCAGCTCCAAATGGCATGGTTTCCTCCTGGGTGCCAGGCAGAGTCCGGAGGTGTGGTTCAGAGGTCCCCACACTCGAGGGTCTGGGTGTCAGGTGTCAGGGGGTGGAAGCCTTAAAACCCAAACTAGGTTTAGGATTCGTGACTAGGGCATGTCAGGCCCGTTCTGTTGTTGCTGATGTGGGATCCCAGGAGTACTGAGTGGAGGGAGGGTTTCGAATGGGGTGTCAGGCCTGGGTTTATAGCTGGGGGACAGCCGAAGGTGGGGGTGGCCTCAGGGGTGCACGCAGGTTTCTCCTGCACTGAGGGATCTGCGCAGCTCTGAATGGCACAATTTCTTCCTGTGTGGCGGGCAAACTCCAGGGGTGTGACTCAGGAGCCCTCAATTTGGAGGGCTTGGGGAATAAGCCTCGGGGGATGGAAACCTGAAAACCCAATCTAGGGTTAGGGTTAGGGCCTAGGGGCATAGCAGGTCTGATCTGCCAGTGCTGAGGCAGGATCCCCAAGGGGCTGATTGGAGGGTGTAGTTCAGACAGGGCATCAGGCGCTGGGTTTGTAGCCAGTGTGTCTGCTGAAGGTGGGGGTGTTCTCATGGGGCATGCAGATTTCTCCCTCGATGAGGGTTCTGCACAGCTCCAAATGGCATGGTTTCTTCTTGTTTGGCAGGTGGACTCCTGGGTGTGACTCAGGGGTCCTCAATGTAGAGGGCTTGGGGAAGCATCTGAGGACAGGAGCCAGAAAACCCAACCCAGGGTTAGGGTTAGGGCCTAAGGGCATAGCAGGCCCAATCTACCAGTGCTGAGGCGGAATTCCAGGGGGGCTGAGTGGAGAGAGTGGTTCAGACAGGGCATCAGGCTCTGGGGTTATAGCCAGTGTGTCCACCGAGTTGGGGGTGTCCTCAAGGGCGCAGGCTGGTTTCTCCCGTGTTGAGGGTTATGCGCATCTTCAAAGGGCACGGTTTCCTCCTGGGTGGCATGCAGAGTCTTTGGCTTGCTCAGAGGTCCCCAGTCTGGAGGGCTTGGGGCCAGGCTTCTGGGACTCAAGCCTGAACCAACCTAGGGTTATGGTTAAGGCCTAGGGGCGTGGGAGGCCCAATCTGCTGGTGCTGAGGTGGGATCCTGGGGTTGCTGAGTGGAGGGCACTGGTCTCACGGGACGTCAGGCTCTGGATTTAGAGCCAGGGTGTCACTGAAGTTGGGGGTCTCCTCGGGGGTCATGCAGGTTTCCCCCTCGCTGTGGGTTTTGTGCAGCTCTAGGAGGCACGGTTTCTTCCTGGGTGACAGGTGGAGTCCTGGGATGTGGCTCAGAGGTCCCCAAACTAGAGGGCCTGGGGTCAGGTCTCAACGGTTAGAAGTCTGAAAACCCAACCCAGGGTTAGCGTTAGGGCCTAGGGGCATGGCAGTCTAGATCTGCCAGCCCTGAGGTGGGCTCCCCTGGGGGCTAGCCGGAGGGCAGTGTTGGTCGGCATTTGAGGTGATCTGGGCCCTGTGTGTGCCTGGTGTTTAGGTTGCTTTCTCACAGGGCTTTGGCCTGCAACCACTCGGGACCACGGGCCAGGTCCAGTTGGCAACCCTCAAGGACCTACCACTGGAAGTGAGATTGCCGCTGGTTCTGGCCCATTCTCACAAGCTTTCTGTCAAATCAATATCCATCTGGGCAGAAATCTCATGAGACTTGGCCAGCGTTTTGCAGTGGTTCTGGCCAGGAGCACACCAAGTGTTGGGAGCGCTTTCTCAGTACGTGTGTTTTGCGACTGTCCTGGACCAAGGGCCAGCCCATGCGGCTGCCCTATGGGCTCCCACTGAGGCTAGCTCTCAGAGACAGAGTTCAGAGAGGGGGTCAGGCTGATCTTCAGGCTTGGGCTTACTGGTCCAGGGGGTAGCACCCATGGTGGGGGGTGGCTTCAGGAGGGCATGCAGGTTTCTCCTGCGCTGAGGGTTCCGTGCAGCTCCAAATGACATGGTTTCCTCCTGGGTGGCCGGTGGAGTTCTGGAGTGTGGCTCAGAGGTCCCCAATCTGGATGGCGTCACGGTCAGGCCTCTGGGGTTAGAAGCCTGAAATACAAATTAGGGTAAGGTTAGGGACTGGGGGCACGGCAGGCCCGATCTTCTGGTAATGAGGTGGGATCCCCAGGGTATTGAGTGGAGGGCGGGGTCAGAAGGGGCATCAAATATACAGCCAGGGTTTCTCCCGAAGGTGAAGGGTGTTCTCAGGGGGACATGCAGGTTTCTCCCTCGCTGCGTGTTTTGTGCCGCTCTAAAGGACATGGTTTCTTCCTGGGTGGCAGGCAGAGTCCTGGGGTATTGCTCAGAGGTCCCCAAACTGGAGGGCCTGGGGGTCAGGTCTCAGGGGATGGAAGCCTGAAAACCCAAACTAGGGCTAGGGTTCGTGCCTGGGGCATGGGAAGCCCATTCTGCTGGTGCAGAAGCAGCATCCCAGGGGCGGTGAGTGGAAGTCGGGGTTATATGGGGCATCAGGATCCGGGTTTATGATCAGTGTCATCGCTGATCGTGGGGGTGTCCTCAGGGGGCATACAGATAGATGATAGATGATTCCCATTCTGAGGGTTTTTTTTTTGTTTTGTTTTGTTTTTTTTGTTTTTTTTTTTTTTTGTAGCTCCAAAGGGCACCGTTTTATCCTGGGTGGCAGCCTGACTTCGGGGTTGTGACTCAGGGATGCCTAATGTGGAGGACTTGGGGACCAGGTCTCTGGGGATGGAATTTGAAAACCCAATGTAGGGATAGGGTTAGGGCATAGAGGCATGGCAGGCCCGATATGACCATGCTGAGGCGGGATCCCACTGTGGCTGAGTGGAGGGCGGTGGTCAGTTGGGGAGTCAGGCTCTGGATTTAGAGCCAGGGTGTCCGCCGAAGGTGGGGGTGTCCTCAGGGGGGCATGCAGGTTTCTCCCTCGCAGCTCCAAACAGCACGGTTTCCTCCTTGGTGACAGGTGGAATCCTGGGATGTGGCTTAGAGATCCCAAAATGGAGGGCCTGGGGGTCAGGTCTCAGGGGATGGAAGCCTAAAAACCCAACCTAGGGGGCATGGCAGGCCTGTTCTGTTGGTGCTGAAACGGGATCCCAAGAGTGCTAAGTGGAGGGAGGGTTTCAGTTGGGGTGTCAGGCCTGGGTTTATAGCCAGGAGGGCTGCCGAAGGTGGGGGTGGCCTCAGGGGTGCACGCTTCTCCTGACCTGAGGGATCTGTGCAGCTCCAAATGGCACCTTTTCTTCCTGGGTGGCAGGAAGACTCCTGGGGTGTGACTCAGGGGTCCTCAATCTGGAAGGCTTGGGGGCCAGGCCTCTGGGGACAGAGACTGAAAACCCAACCTAGGGTTAAGTTTAGGGCCTAAGGCCGTAGCAGGCCAGATCTGCCATTGCTGAGGTGGGATTCCCGGAGGGCTGAGTGGAGGGTGTGGTTCAGACAGGGTATCAGGCTCTGGGTTTGTAGCCAGTGTGTCCATCAATTTTGGGGTGTCTTCATGTCTCATGCAGGTTTCTCCTCTGCTGAAGGTTCTGCTCAATTCCAAACAGCATGATTTCTTCTTGAGTGGCAGGTGGACTCCTGTGCTGTGACTCAGTGGTCCTCAATCTAGGGGCTTGGGAACCAGGCCTCTTGGGATGGAAGCCTGGAAACCCAACCTATGGTTAGGGTTAGGGTCTAGGGGCATAGCTGGTGGATCTGCCGGTGCCAAGCTGGGATCCCGGGAGGCTGAATGGAGGGCATGGTTCAGATAGAGTGTCAGACTCTGGGTTTGTAGCCAGTGTGTCCGCTGAGGCTGGGGGTGTCCTCATGGCACATGCTGGTTTCTCCCACACTGAGGGTTCTGTGCACCTCCAAATGACATGGTTTTGCCCTGGGTGGCAGGCAGAGTTCTCGAGTGTGGCTCAGAGGTGTCCAATTTGGAGGGTTTGGGGGCCAGGCTTCTGGGGACAGAAACCTAAAACCCAAGCTAGGGTAAGGTTAGGGCCTAGGGACATGGCAGGCCCGATCTGCTAGTGCTGAGGCGGGATCCCAGGGTAGCTGAGAGGAGTGTGGTGGTCAGCCTGGGTGTCAGGCTCCGGATTTAGAGCCAGGGTGTTCACCAAAGTGTGGGTATCATCAGGGGGTCATGCAGGTTTCTCCCCTGCCGCGGGTTCTGTGAAGCTTGAAATGGCACGGTTTCCTCCTGGGTGACAAGTGGAGTCATGGGGTGTGGCTCAGTGTTCCCCAATCTGGAGGGACAGTGCCAATGTGGCTTTAGACCTGTGGAGGGGTTGGGAGCTGCATTAGGAGTCTTTGGAAGGCCAAGCAGTGCCGGTTCACGCCACTGGAGGGAGTGGTGAGCTGTGGTGCGAGAGTCCCTGGACGGCATGGCAATGCTGCTTGCCACCACTGGAGGCAGTGTCGAGCTGCAGTGGGAAACGCGGTAAGAGCAGTCAGTGCAGCCTGTTGGCTCTGAAGATGGTGGTGGTGAGACACCCTGAAAGGTGAGGCACTGCAGCTTGTTTTTACAGGAGGGAGTGGTGAGCTACACAGTCTCTGTTTTTCCAGGCTGAGGAGTGGTGGTAACAACCCCTGGAGCCAGGCCCCCACTCAGCGTTGTGCCGTTTCCCCAGGTTTGGTAGTAATGTGCAGTCAAGATGGTTCAGGAGGGTCCTCCCAGTGGGGCTCTGGAGCCAGGGGGAAATCGAACCCGACTCATGCTGCATTTGGAACCGAGGAGTTGAGTGTTTGTTTGGAAGAGTATTTTTGCTTCTCCAAAAAGGACAAGGGCATTGGTCAGCTTATAAGTAAGTTAATGACCACTTAAGAAACAAGCATGTGTCTCTCCTCCTCCCAGGAACTGGAGCAGGTGTGCAGGCTTCAGGTGCGAGGTGCCTGCTTATCCCCACCTGACAACCCGTCTTCACTCTGGCTCCGAGAGACCTGAAGTTTTGAAATCAGCATCTGAGTCAGTCGTGCAGCTTGTCCCAGGACGTCAGCGTTCAGAGAAAACAGCAGGCCCATTGGGCGCAATGTCACATCCATGTCAGGACCGGAGGTAAAACTTCTCTTTCACCCCAAATCTCCTGAGCTTTTTTCTTGTCTCCAGTGGAGCCACAAAGTCAAATTGAAGCAATCTGGAGTGGGTGCCAGAGTTCCTGAGTTTCCCTGCAGGGAGCCCATGGCAGGGGATCCCATTTTCTCTGCTTATCTCTGGCTTACAAAGGTATTTGGAACACCTCTTTCCTAGGCAATCCCTTGGATTAGAAAATGAAGATGAGATTGACTTGGTGTGTGTTTTCTTCCTCTAACAGTGTTTATTCCATTGGGTCTAGGCTGTGGTGGAATGGCAGGCATCTAGAATTAGGTGGCTGTTTGTGGTCAGATAAAGACTTGGATGATGTCTTGTCCTTTGTCAGAGGTGATGTATCCTAATGGATTTGTCTTTTCCTCCAAAAAGTTCCAGTGAGGGCAGAGGGAAAATTCAAAAGGATTCCAAGGAGCCTTGGGAGATTTAAAAGGGAAGCTTGACTTTCTAGTTTCACTCAGTAGACCATCTAGATAGTTGGACATGCCATATTTTCTCTGAAGTTTCATGGGTGGTGAAGTCAGAAGGAGAGTCTTTGGGAATTCCCCTGGATAAAGGCATTCTGGTGGCTTCAAGGGGCTTGGTGTCAGGAAAGCTGGGGTGAATTTCTGTGACTGCTTGCCTCAGCTGGGTGAGTCAGGTTATCCCACAGGTTTTCCATTTCCTCCTTAGGAAATTGCTGGCAGGGAATGTTCTGCTTAAAGCAGAATGCTCCTGCACTGTTGGTGGGCATGCGGGCTGTTGCTTCCACTCTGGAAAAAAGTATGGTGGTTCCTCCAAAAGCTTAAAACTGAACAACCCTAGGATCTAGCAATTGCCTTCCTAGGTATTTTCCCAAAGGGCACAAAAATGCACATTCAATGGGGTACCAACACTGTGATATTTACAGTAGCATTATCAACCATAGCAAAACGATGGAGGGATTCCCAATGTCCATTCACTGGTGAGTGTATATATATCTATATATACATATATATAGATATATATATACATATATCTTATAGATATATATACACTATATATCTATACATCTGTATAGATATATAGTGTATATATATCTATACATATGTATAGATATATGTATGTATATATAAATAAAATCTCCCACATCTTCTGAATGGAATAGGACCCAGCTTCAAAAAGAATGAAATCTTACCATCTGCAAAGATGTGGATGGATCTAGGTGGATTAAGCTATGCAAAATCAGTAGGACAAGACCAATACCCCATGACTTGACTCCTGTGGAATTTCACAAAGAAAACAGATGAACATAGTGAGGGGAGAAAGATAGGCCAATGAGGAAACAGACTCGACCTTAGAGCACAAGCCAAAGTTTGCTAGGGAGCAGGGGTGTGTGGGGAAATGTTAAATGTGTGATGGCTCCTAGGGAGGGTATTTGTTGTGATGAGCTCTGGGTGTTCTATGCAGGTGAGGAATCGTGGAATCCTACCCCTGAAGCAAAGGAATTATCACAGCATGGAAACCAATTAGAATTGAAGTCAATGAAGAAAAGAAGACCATGTTCCACTTCAAGAAGAGTGAGGTGAAAATGGAGTGATTTTCGCTCTCCTGTTCTGTGGATGATCATTTTCAAACACTGCGGTAGGATACACTAGTTTCTGATTGCATGAGGAGTCCTCAGGAAGCTGCCACGAAAGATTCAGATGTCAGAGCACGTACATGTTCCATTGATTTGTTACTTACAGTTTGCCCAGGTAGAAAGGTAAGTGGAGAGAAATAGGACAGAAGAGGAAAGGAGGTGTTAACCATTCAGGAGGTGGCCTTCTCCCTTTCTCATGAAAGCCCTGGGCCAGTGTAAATTTAGAAGGAGGGGGGATCCCAGATCTTTGTGGCAGACAGGGGAGTTCCAGGTCTACCTAGAGTCGACAGGGTTCCCTGAAGAGAGTTGAGCTAGGGGCGTGGCAGGCCCGAACTGCTGGTGCTGAGGTGGGTTGCCTGAGGGGCTGAGATGAGGATGGGGTCAGGTGGTGCATCAGGCTCCAGGTTTGTCGCCGGGGCCTGCAGAACATGGGGGAGTCCTCAGGGGGCCATGCGGGTTTCTCTGGCTCTGAGGGTTCTGTACAGATCCAAATGGACTGGTTTCCTGCTGGGTGGCAGGCAGACTCCTATGGTGTGGCTCCAGGGTTCCCAATCTAGAGAGCTTGGGTGACAGGTCCCTCAGGAAGGAAGCCCAAAAACACAATTTAGGGTTATGGCCTAGGGGCATGGTAGGCCTGATCCCCTGGCACTGAGGCAGGATCCCCTCGGGGTTGAGTTGAGGGAATACATCCTGAGGTGTGGCAGAATCGGGGCTTGTGGCCAGGGGGGCCGCTGATGGTGGGGGTGGCTTTAGGGGGGCATGCAGGTTTCTCCCTCTCTGAGGGATCTGCAGAGCTCTAAATGGCACAGTTTTCTCCCACGTGGCAGTTGGATTCCTGGGGTGTCACTCAGGGGTCCTTAATCTGGGGAGTTTTGGGGCTAGGCCTCTTGGAATGGAAGCCTGAAAATAGAAGGTAGACTTAGGATTAGGGCCTAGGGGCATGGCAGGCTCGATCTGCCGGTGCTGAGGCAGGCTCCCTGGTGGGCTGACCTGAGGCTGGGAATCAGGCAGCATGTCTGACTCCAAGTTTGTGTCCAGGGGGTCCACAGAAGCTGGGGGTGGCCTCAGGGTGGCATGCAGGTTTCTTCCTCTTTGAGGGCTCCGCACAGCTCCAAATGGCACAGTTTCCTCCCATGTGGCAGGCACAGTCTTGGGGTGTCACTGAGGCATCCTTAATCTGCGGGGCTTGGGGGCCACGCCTTTTGGGATTGAAGCCAGAAAACCCAAACTAGGGTTAGGGCCTAGGGCCATGGCAGATCCGATCTGCCAGTTCTGAGGCAGGCTCCATGGTGGGCTAAATTGAGGGCAGGCATCAGGTGGCACGACAGACTCCAGGTTTGTGTCCAGGGTGGCTGCAGAAGCTAGGGATGCCTCAGGCGACATGCAGGTTTCTCCCGCTCTGAGGGTCCTGCCCAACTCCAGAAGGCACCTTTCACTCTGGGTGGCAGGTGGAGTCCTGGGGTAAGACTCAGGGGCCCCCAGTCTGGCAAGAGTGTGGGCCAGGCCTCTGGGCACGGAAGCCTGTACACTCTACCTAGGGTTAGGGTTAGTAACTTGGGGCATGACAGGCCCGATCTGCTGGAGCTGAAGCAGGCTCCCCCTGAGGGCTGAGTTGTGGACATGTGTCCAGCAGTGCACCAGATCTGGCTTTGTGGCCAGGGGGGTCGCGGATAGTGGGGGTGGCTTTAGGGGGGCATGAAGGTTTCTCCCTCTCTGAGGGTTCTGCACAGTTCCAAATGGCAACATTGCGACCGAGGCGGCCATCAGAGTTCCAGCATGAGTCTTAGGGATCCCCAGTCTTGCAGGGTTGAGGCCAGGCCTCTGGGAATGGAGGCCACGCCTCTGGGAATGGAGGCCACGCCACCTAGGGTTATGGTTATGGTTTATTGGCATGGCAGATCCAATCTGCTGGCGCTGAGGCAGGCTCCCCTCGGGGCTGAGTCAAGGACAAGGGTCAGGAGGCACATCATGCTCTGAGTTTGTGACCAGTAAGGCTGCCGAATTTTGGGGTGGCCTCAGGAAGGCAAGCAGGTTTCTCCTGGTCTGAGCGTTCTGCACAGCTCCAAACAGCACAGTTTCCTCCTGGGTGGCAGGCAGACTCCTAGGGTGTGGCTCTGGGGTACCCAATATAGAGGGCTCGGGGGACAGGCCCCTGAGGATGGAAGCCTGAAAACCCAACCTAGGGTTGGAGCGAGGGCCTGGGGGCATGGGAGGCCTGATCCAGCAGCAGGGGAATGGGCACCCCAGGGGATGAGTAGTGGGAGGCATTGGCCTAGCGTGTACCTGCCTCATAAAGTGCTTTGTGGTGGGGTTTGGGCTGCAACTGCTCAGGACCCTGGGCCAGGCCCAGGCGGCAACCATGTGGGTCCACGCTGCCAGAAGCGAGTTCGCCGGGGGCTTTCCAGCCAATTCTCAAGAGCTTTCTGCCCAAATTGCTATCTATTTGGGCAGAAAGCTTGTGAGAATTGGCCGGCACGGGGTGTCGATTTGGGCTGAGCTGGCGCCCACAGTCTAGAGCACTCTCTTGCTAGGTGCCTGTTGCAGCCATGCAGGAACACGGGTTGGGCCCATGCGACTCCCGCATGGGACCCCGAGAGTGTAGCTTTCCAGGTACAGATTTGAGGGAGGGGGTCCAGCGGAGTGTCAGCCTCTGTGTTTGCGGCTCCATTGGGCGCTGAAAGTGGGGATGGCCTCAGGGGGAGATGCAGGCTCCTCCTGCTCTGAGGGTTTTGTGCAGCTCCAAAGGGCTTGGTTTCCTCCTGGGTGGCAGGCAGAGTCTGGAGTGTGGCTCAGGGGTCCCCAATCTGGAGAACTCCAGGGACAGGCCCCTGGGGATGGACCCTGAAAAACCCAACCGAGGGTTAGAGCCAGAGACTAGGGGCATGGCAGGTCTGATCCATGAACACTAGTGCGGGCGACCCAGTGGGCTTAGTAATGGAAGACATTGGCCTGGTGTGTGCCTGGCTTGTCGAGGGCTTTCTTGCAGGGATCAGACCATGACCACTCGGGACCCCAGGCCAGGCCCAGGTGTTAGCCCTGTGGGCCCAGGCTCCGGAAGCAAATTCGAAGGGGGTTTTCCAGCCAATTCTCATGAGCTTTCTGCCCAAATTGATATCGATTTGGGCAGAAAGCTCATAAGAATAGGCCGGCGTTAGATGGCGATTCGGGCCGCACTCGTGCCCTTGGTCTAGAGTGCTTTCTCGCCAGGTGCGTGTCATGGCCATCTGGGAACATGGGCCGCGCCCATGTGTCTCCTGCGAGGACTCCCCCGCAGGGGAGCTTTCAAGGGGTAGAGTTGAGGGAGGGGTCCGGCTGAGCGTCAGCTTCCGTGTTTGCGGCTTAGTGGGGTGCCAAATGTGAGGGGTGGTCTCAGCGGGGGCCATGCAGGATTCTCCCGCTCTGAGGGTTTTGCACAGATCCGAACAGCACACTTTCCACCTGGGTCGCAGGCAGAGTCCTGGGTGTGGCTCAGGGTTCCCCAATCTGGAGGGCTCAAAGGACAGGCTCCTGGGGATGGAAACCTGAAAACCCAACCAAGGGTTAGGGCCAGGGCTTAGGCACATGGCAGGCCCAATCTGCTAGTGCTGGGGCGGGCACCCCAAGGGGCTGAATAGCGGGAGTCATTGTCCTCCCATGTGGTTGCCTTGTAAATGGCTTTCTTGCATGGTTCGGGCCACTACCACTTGGGACTCCAGACCAGGCTCGCACAGAGTCCTTGGGGGCCCTCGCCTCTGGAAGCGAGTTCGCTGGGGTTTTCCGGCCAATTCTCACGAGCTTTCTGCTCAAATGGATATGGATTAGGACAGAAAGCTCGTGAAAATTCACCAGCATTGGGCGGTGATTCGGGCCATGCTGGCGCCTGTGGTCTAGAGTGCTTTCTCTCTCGGTGCGTGTCACAGCCATCCGGGAACATGGGCTGGGCCCATGCCGCTCCCGCGAGGGCCCACGCACAGGGCACCTTTCCTGGGGCAGAGTTGAGGAAGGGGTTCCAGCTGAGTGTGAGCCTCCATGTTTGTAGCCTGGTGGGTCACCGAAGGTGAGGGTGGCCTCAGGGTGGGCATGCAGATTTCTCCCACTCTGAGGGTTTTCGCACAGATCCGAATGGCACACTTTGCACCTGGCTGGCAGGTGGAGTTTAGGGTTCCCCAGTGTGGAGGGCTTGAGGAACAGGCCCCTGGGGATGCAATCCTGAAAACCCAACCAAGGGTTAGGGCCAGGCCTAGGGGCATGGCAGGCCCGATCTGCCAGCCCCAGGGTGGGCAACCGATGGGGATGAGTCGTTGGAATGTTGTCCTCACAAGCACCTGCCTCATAGAGGGCTTTCTCGCAGGGTTCAGGCCGTGACCACTCGGAAGCCCGGGCCAGGCCTTAGCATCAGCCCAGTGAGGCTGAGCCGCTGGAAGCGAGTTCGCCAGGAGTTTTCCGGCCAATTCTCAAGAGCTTTCTGCCCAAATTGATACTGATTTGAGAATTGGCTGGCTTTGGGCGGCAATTGGGGTTGCTGGAGCCTGTGGTCTAGAGCGCTTTCTCGCTAGGTGCGTGTCGTGGTCATCCAGGAACAAGGGCTGAGCCCACGCGGCTCTCTCAAGGGCCCCCACACAGGGCAGCTTTCTGGGGGCAGAGAAGATGGAGAAGTGCCGGCTGAACATCAGCCTCCGTGTTTGCAGCCCAGTGGGTCACTGAAGGTGTGGGTGGCCTCAGGCTGGGAATGCAGGCTTCTCCCGCTCTGCGAGGTTTGTGCAGCATCGTACGGCACACTTTCCACCTAGGTGGCAGGCAGAGTCCTGGCGTGTGTCTCAGTGGTCCACAATCTGGAGGGCTTGAGGGACAGGCCCTTGGGGACAGAAGCCTGAAAACCCAACTGAGGTTTAGGGACAGGGCTTAGGGGTATGGTAGGCCTGAGCTGCCAGTGCCAGGGTGGGCATGCAGGGGGCTGAGTAGTGGGAGGCGTATCCTCACATGCACCTCCCTCATAGAGAGCTTTCTTGCAGGGTTCGGGCCGTGACCACTCGGGACCCTAGGCTAGGCCCAGACGGCGGCCCTGCAGGCCTGCGCTGCCAGAAGCGAGTTTGCCAGGGATTTCTGCCCAAGTCAATATCAATTTGGGCAGAAAGCTCGTGAGAATTGGCTGGTGTTGGGCAGTGATTCAGGCCACATTGGGGCACACGGTCTAGAGAGCTTTCTCGCTAGGTGCGTGTTGTGACCATCCGGGAACACGGGCATGCCTGAGCAGCTCCGTGTGGGCCACTGTGCAGGGGAGCTTTCCTGGGACAGAGTTGAGGGGGAGTTCAAGCTAAGCATCTGCCTCCATGTTTGGGGCCCAATGGGGTGCTGAAGGTTGTGGTGGCCTCAGGGTGGGCATGCAGCTTTCTCTTGCTCTGAGGGTTTTGTGCAGATCTGAACGGAACGTATGATCCACCTGGGTGTCATACGGAGTCCTGGGGTCTTGCTCAGGGGTCCCCTATCTGGAGGGCTTGAGGGACAGGCCCCTGGGAATGCAATCCTGAAAACCCAACCGAGGGTTAGAGCCAGGACCTAGGGGCATGGCAAGCCTGATGGGGCAGTACCGGTGCGGGCAACCCAGGGGGCTGAGTAACGGGAGGTGTTGTCCTCGTGTGCACCTGCCTAGTAGAGGGCTTTCTCGCAGAGTTTGGGCCGTGACCACTTGGGCCCTCGGGCCAGGCCCAAGTGATGGTCCTGGGTGCCAGCACAGCCAGAAGCAAATTCGCCAGGGGTTTTCCAGCCAGTTCTCATGAGCTTTGTGCCCAAATCAACATCGATTTGGGCAGAAAGCTTGAGAGAATTGGCTGATGTTGGATTGCGATTCGGGCCACTCTGGCGCCCGTGATCTAGAACGCTTTCTCGCTAGGTGGGAGTCGTGGCCATCCTGGAACACGGGCTGGGCCCACGCAGCTCCCACGAGGGACCTTGTGCAGGGGAGATTTCTGGGTGCAGAGTTCAGGGAGGGGGTCCGGCTGAGCATCAGCCTCTGTGTTTGAGGCCCGGAGGGGTGCCAAATTTGGGGGTGGCATCAGGGAGGGCATGCAGCTTTCTCCTGCTCTGAGGGTTTTGCGCAGCTCTGAACAGCACAGTTTCTTCCTGGGTGGCAGGCGGAGTCCTGGGGTGTGGCTCAGGTTTCCCCGATCGGGGGGACTCCATGGACAGACCCCTGGGGATGGAAGCCTAAAAACCCAAAGGAGGGTTAGGGCCAGGGCCTAGGGGTATGGCAGGCCCGATCCACAAGCACTGGGGTGGGCACTGCAGGGGGCTGAGTAGTGGGAGGCATTGGTCCTCATGTATGCCTGCCTTGTGGAAGGCTTTCCTGAAGGGTTAATGCTGTGACCACTCAGGACCCTGGGCTGGGCCCAGGAAGGCCTGCGCCGCAAGAGGTGAGTTTGCCGGGGCTTTTCCGGCCAATTCTCATGAGGTTTCAGCCCAAATCAATATCGATTTGGGCAGAAAGCTCATGAGAATTGGCCAGCTATGGGTGGTGATTCTGCTGGCGCTGGCGCCCGTGGTCTAGAGCACTTTCTTGGTAGGTGCGTGTCACGGCCATCTGGAAACACAGGCTGGGCCCACATGGCTCATGCAAGAGACTCCTCACAGGGGAGCTTTCAGGGGCAGAGTTGAGGGAGGAGGTCTGGCTGAGCATCAGCCTCTGTGTTTGCGGCCCAGTGGGGCGCTGAAGATGTGGGTGGCATTGGGGGAGGCATGCAGGTTTCTCCCTCTCTGAGGGTTTTAAGGAGCTCTGAAAAGCACAGTTTTCTTGTATTTGGCAGGCAGAGTCCTGGGGTGTGGCTTAGGGGTCCCCAATCTGGAGGACTCCAGGGACAAGTCCCTGGGGACGGAAGCCTGAAAACCCATCTGAGGGTTAGGGCCAGGGCCAGGGCCTGGGGGCATGACAGGGCCAATCCATCAGCACTGGGGCGGACACCCTAGGGTGCTGATTAGCGGCGGAAGCCATTGGCCTCGTGTGCGCCTGGCTCATACAGGGCTTTCTCAACAGGGTTAGGTCCGTAACCTCTCCTGTCCTGGGCCAGATCCAGGGGGTGCCCTACACGCTGCCAGAAGCAAGTTTGCCAGGGGATTTCTGGCCAATTCTCATGAGATTTCTACAAACTGATATTGATTTGGGTAGAAATCTCATGAGAATTGGCTGGCATTGGGCAATGATTTGGGCTGTGCTGGTATCAGTTGTCTAGAGCACTTTCTTGCTAGGTACATGTTGCGGCCATCTGGGAACACAGGCCGGACCCATTTGACTCCCCTGAGGGCCACAGCTGAGGGGAATTTTCCAGGGCCAGAGTTGAGGGAGGGGCTTAGACCAAGCCCCAGGCTCCATGTTGGTGGCCTGGTGCGGCACTGAAGGAGGGGTGGCCTCTGGGGGCATGCTGGTTTCTCCCACTCTGAAGGTTTTGTGCAGCTCCAAACAGCATGGTATCCTCCTGGGTGGCAGGCAGAGTCCAGGTTGTGGCTCAGGGGTCCCTAATCTGGAGGGCTTGGGGGCCAGGCCTCTTGGGACGGAAGCCTGAAAACCCAACTTAGAATTAGCGTTAGGGGCTAGGGGCATGGAAGATCCAATCTGCCAGTGCTGAGGTGGGATACCTGGGGGCGGTTTTGAAGACAGGCATCTCGGGGTGCATCAGGCTCCAGGTTGGTGGCCAGGGGCGCCGCCGAGGGTTGGGGTGGCCTGAGGGAGCCATGCAGGTTTCTCCCTCTCTGGAGTTCTGCGCAACTCCGGATGGCAGTTTCCATCTGGGTGGCAGGCGGACACCTGAGGTGTGGGTCTGGGGTCCACAATCTGGAGAGCTTGTGGACTAGGTTCCTGGGGACAGAAGCCTGAATACCATAGGGTTCTGATTAAGGCATAGGGGCATGTCAGGCCGGCTTAAGGCTGGGGAATGTCTCCCAGCGCTGAGACAGGCACTCCAGTGGGCTGAGTAGACGGAGTGTTTGGCCCCGTGTGCGCATGGCTTTTAGAGCACCTTCTCGAAGGGTTTGGGCAACACCACACAGGACAATGATTTGGGCACCAATTTGGGCAGAAAGCTCGTGAGAATTGGCTGGCGCTGGGTGGTGATTCAGATGGTGCGCGGCCCCGTGCTGGGAGCGCTTTCTCGCTAGTTGCATGTAGTGGCCTTGCGAAACTGCGAGCGGGGCCATGATGCTCCCTGAGGGTCCCCGCAGAGGAAAGCTCCCCAGGGGCAGAGTTGAGGTAGGGGGTGAGCATTAGCGTCAGCCTCTGGGTTTTTCTGGCAGCAGGGGGTGCCAAAGAGCATTATGGCCTGAGGTGGGCATGCAGGTTTCTCCCACTCTGAGTTTCCTGCAGCACCTGCGGGTGCCGAGGCCTCAGGGGATGGAAGGCTGAGAACCCAGCCCTGGGTTAGGCTTCAGGCCTAGGGATATGACAGACCCACCTGCCGGTGCTGAGGCGAGCTCACTGGGGGGCTGAGTAGAAGGCGGGATGGGCCGGCATTTGGAGGCTAACCGGGCCGCTTGTGCACCCGGCATTTAGAGCGCTTTCTCGCAGTCTTCGGGCAACACCACACAGGACCCTGGATCATGCCCAGGCCGTTCCCCAAAGGCACGCGCTGTTGGAAGTGAGTTTGCCAGGGTTTTCCAGCCAATTGTCATGAGCTTTCTGCCCAAATCAACACCGATTTGGGCAGCAGGAAGTGAGAATTGGCCGGTGCTGGGCAGTGATTTGGGTTGCTCGCTGGCTCCGTGCTGGGATCGCTTTCTCACTAGGGGTGTGTTGGGGCCATGCGGGAATGCGAGCAGAGCCCACGTGGTTGGCCCTGGCTGAGGAAGGCTCCCCCGGGGCAGATTTGAGGGAGGTGGTGTGCATTAGCATAGGGCTCTGGCTTTTGTTGGCAGAAGAGGTCATGGAAGGTGAGGGTGGCCTGAGGTGGGCATGCAGTTTTCTCCTGCTCTGAGTGTTTCCTGCAGCTCCCAAGGGCACGGTTTCCTCCTGGTGGCAGGCAGAGTCCTGCAATATGGCTCAGGGGTCCCCAATCTGGAGGGCTTGAGGGCCAGGCTTCTGGGGATGAAGCCTGAGAACCCAGCCCTGGGTTAGGGTTCAGGCCTAGGTACATGGCAGGCCCCACCTGCCGGTGCTGAGGCGGGATCCATGGGGGGCTGAGTAGAAGGCAGGTTGGGCAGGCATTCGGAGTGTCCTGGGCTATGCATGCACCCAGTGTTTAGAGCGCTTCGGGGGAGCCGCCTGGGCCCGGTGCAGGGTCCTGTGTGGTGTCACCAGAAGCCTGTGAGAAGGCGCTCTAAAAACTATGTGTACGTGTGGGCAAAGACCCCGTCAATTCAGCCCCCTGGAGTGCCCATCTCAGTGCTGGGAGACCGGACCTGACATGCCCCATGCCTTAATCAGGACCCTATGTCGGGTATTCAGGCTTCCATCCCCAGGGGCCTGTCCCCCAAACTCTCCAGATTGTGGACCCCAGACCCACACCTCAGGTGTCTGTCTGCCACCCAGATGGAAACTGCCATCTGGAGTTGCACAGAACTCTCAGACGGGGAGAAACCTGCATGGCTCCCTCAGGCCACCCCAACATTCAGTGGCCCCCCCTGGTCACCAACCTGGAGCCTGACGGTCCCTGTGATACCTGTCCTCAACATGGCCCACTGGGGATCCCACCTCAGTTCTGGCAGATTGGGCCTGCCAGGCCCCAGACCCAAATTCTAAGTTGGGTTTTCAGGCTTCCATCCCAAGAGGTCTGGTCCCCACGACCTCCAGATTGGGGACCCCTGAGCCATTTAACATTCCCTGCTAGCAATTTCCTAAGGAGGAAATGGAAAACCTGTGGGATAACCTGACTTACCCAGCATCAGGCAAGAATTTCACCACAGGGTTCCTGACACCAAGCCTCTTGAAGCCACCAGCATGCCCCTATCCAGGAGAATTCCTGAAGACGCTCCTTCTGATTTCAACTCCCACAAAACTGGGTGTTCCTGGCCTGATTCCTGGATGGCTGCAACACACACCTAGCCAGAAAGTGATCTCAACAGCAGGTGAGAGTGTGGCTTGAATCGCTGCACAATGCTGGCCTTTTCTCACAAGTTTCTGCCCAAATCAATATCGATTTGGGCAGAAACCTTGTGAGAATTGGCCAGAAACCCTCAGCGAACTCCTTCCTGGCTGCGTGGGCCTTCGGGAGAGCGGACTGGGCCTGGCGCGAGGTCCCACGTGGTGGTGGCCCAAACGCTGCAAGAAAGCGCTCTACATGCCTCGTGCGCATGCGGCCTGGGCTGCCTATGAATGTCTGCCGAGCCCCCTCTACTCAGCTCCCCGCGAGGCTGCCTCAGCAACAGCAGCTGGGGCATTCCATGCCCCTAGCCCCACCCCTAAGCCTGGGTTGGGTTCTCAGGCTTCCGAGAGCCGGAAGGCTTTCAGTCCCTAGAGACCTGGCCCTCAAGCCCTCCAGTTTGGGGAACCCTCAGCCACACCGCAGGACTCCGCCTGCCACCCAGGAGGAAGCTGTGCCCTTGGGAGCTGCGGGAAACACTCAGAGCTGGAGAAACCCACATGCCCACCTCAGGCCACCCATACCTTCGGTACCCCTTTCTGTCAACAAAAGTCGGAGCCCTACACTAATGCTCACCCACTTCCTCAAATCTGCCCCTGGGGAGCTTTCCTCTGCGGGGGCCAGCATGAAGCCCCGTGGGCCCAACTTGCAGTTCTGCACGGCCCCAACATGCATCTAGCAAGAAAGCACTCCCAACACCACGCCAGCCCGCAGCGGAATCACTGCCCAGCGCCGGCCAATTCTCACGAGCTTTCCGTCCAAATTTGTGTCAGTTTGGGCAGAAAGCTCGTGAGAATTGGCCAGAAAGCCCCGGCAAACTCCGGAGGCAGGGGCCCTTCAGGGGAGCCGCCTGGGCATTGCCCGTGGTCCTGCGTGGTTGCGCTCAAACCCTGCAAGAGAGCGCTCTAAACCCCAGGTGCGTGCGCAGCCGGAAACCCGGTACCCTCTGAATGCCTGCCCAGCCCACGGGGGATCCCGCTTCAGCACCGGCAGGTGTGGCCTGCCCCTAGGCCAAACCATAACACAGGGTTGGGTTCTCAGGCTTCCGTCCACAGAGGCCTGGCCCTCAAGCCCTCCAGACTGGGGACCCCTGAGCCATACCACAGGACTCCTCCTGCCACCCAGGAGGAAAGATACCATTGGGAGCTTCAGGAAACACTCAGAGCGGGAGAAACCTGCACGCCCACCTCAGGCAGCCCTCACCTTTGGAGTCCCCTTCTGCCAAAAGAAGCTGGAGCCTGAGGCTCAGGCTCATAACCTAACTCAACTCTGCCCCTGGGGACCTCGCCTCTGTGGGGGGCCTCCAGGAGCAGGTGGGCCCGGGTTGCAGTCTCGCATGGCCGCAACACGCCCCTAGCGAGAAAGCGCTCTCAGCACAGGAATGGTGTGTGGACCGAATTGCCACCCAATGCCAGCCAATTCTCAGGGGATTTCTGTCCAAATCAATGTCAATTTGGGCAGAAGCCTCCTGAGAATTGGCGGGAAAGCCCCGTCAAACTCGTTTCTGGCAGCGGGGGCCTTCGGTGCAGCTGCCTGGTCCGGGCCTGTGGTCCTGTGTGGTGTCGCTGGAAGCCTGTGGCAAGTGCTCTAAATGCCACTTGTAGGAGTGGCCCAGGTCTCCTTGAATGCCGGGGCAACCCACCCTCTACTTAAGCCCCCCAGGGAGCCTGTTTCAGCAGCAACAGGTGGGCCCTGCCAGGTCCCTAGGCCTGAACACCAACCCTGGGGTTCCCCCCAATACTTCCATCCACAGAGTCTTGGCCCTGTACCCCTTCAGATCGGGGACACTTGAGCCACACCCCAAGAGAACATTTGCCCCCAAGGAGGAAACTGTGCCATTTGTAGCTGCACAGAACCCACAGAATGGGAGAAACCGCCTGCCCCCTGAGGCCACCGCCAACTTCCATGGCCCCTTGCCACAAACCCAGAACCTGAAGCCCTGTCTGACAGCTGCCCTCCACTCAGCACCCCAGCGATCCTGCCTCAGCACCTGCAGATCTTTCCTGTACTCCCAGACTCTCATGGGACTCTTCATGGGGAATATTCTCACTATCATCTTTTTTTCCTTTCATGGGCAGGGGCTGGGGTCAGGTAGGATAGATCCCAGTGTCTTCCTACTCTGCCACTGGAAAAGAAGAGCCCTCTCCCCCATTATCCATCATGTTGCAGATCTGGGGTGTGGAAAGCTACTGCTCATGGGCCAAATGGACCTCCCCCCATGTTCTTGCAATCAAGTGTCTCTGGAACATTAGTTATGGATAGTCTGTGGCTGCTTTTAAGCCACAATGCAAGAGTGGAGTCATTGCCAGAGACATCACATGGACTGCAACACCTCACAGAAAATCTTTACAGAAGAATTCCCAAAAAAGTCTGTGCTGATCCCTGGTCTCAAAGATCCTAGGATCATGTCCCTTCTTTGAGTAGAACGTAGCGCCTTCTGGGTCATATCTAATTTCTTCACCCCTAGAGGCAAGGACGTCCATCCTTTTAGCCAGAACACCATCTCCATCCTCCTCTATTGACACCTTGGATGGCATGTCTACAGGTCTGCAGCCCAACAGGAATTCACTATCGTTTCCATGGTACTGATGCTCAGAAACGGAGGCGTAAGTGTGAACTTGTGAGTGTGAGCATGTGTTTCCTCTTTGTTAGCCACAGTGTGCAAGGAGAATACAATACAGTAGCATGCTTTCTGTCCCACAGGAACAGCCATGCAATGTGGTTCCATAATGATCTCGGAAGGAAGCCACCTTCAGAGAATAAACTTCATCTGGGAGGACTCCCAAGTCCCTTGTCCTGGACACTAGGTTCCATCGAGGCTGGGGGCACCCAGAAGGACAGAGAGTCTCCATGCCCGTCAGGGTTTTGAGGGATGCCAGGACAAAAGATCCTGAAACCATTCATCTGCCTGTCACCCAGCCAAGCATTTGTGACAGAGATCTATTCCAAGCAGAAAGGACAGAGCGAGAGACAACAAATGACAGCCTTGTGTGGCACGTGCTATGACAAGGGACACTCAGGAGGACTGGGGGTGTGGAGGGTTGGCCAGACCTGGGAGTAGAAGATCACCCTGTAGGAGGGTGATCACAGCTGTGTCACGATGCAGGATGCTCGGGAGGACTGGAGCTGTGCAGGGTTGGCCAGACCAGGGGTGCAGGGGGACCAGGGGTGCTCCAGGAGGATGTCACAGCTGTGCCCTTGGGTGGCTATACATGTCAGCATGACTGGGCATTGGCCAGATGGGAAATGACAGCACGGGTGAGGGGCGGTGTCCCTAAACTATCTTCTGCAAGGCAAAAGTTCAGTAACGAGATTTCTTTCAGTAAGATTTCATGTCACATGCATCCATGAGTCCCTAAAGCTCATTGTGTAGAACATGAAGTACCCAGTTGGCCATGACTTTCAAACCTGACATGCTGGGGGTAGAGCACACTTGATATTTCTTTTTGTTGCTTTCAGAGTAACAACTTTTCAGACTTTTCCCACCTTCATCTCCAACCCTAAGGCAGGGAACAAAGGCAACACATATCTACACTACAAAATGTCAGCAGAAATCTACAAACCCAAGTTCTCACAAGAGCTGAAGTTTCAGGACCTGGGTGACAGAAAGGGAGGCCAATAGCAAGGAACTAAAGGAACACGTCATGTGCATGTGAGCTGGCCCACTTCTCTACCTGTCGGAAGCAAGCCGTGCCTGACAGGAGGGAGTCCCACCTGCACCTGGTCTGTCTGTTTGCTGTCCTTGAGCAGAGCAGAAGATGTGCTGAGCTGGGTGTGGCTGTCAGGGGGAGATGGCCAGCTGGCCACAGATGCTACCTGCCAAGTACCTATAGGACCAGCTCCTGGTCCTCAGTTAAGATGAAACAATCATTATGTGTAGTGACCTATTTCCGGGGACAGGCCATGTGCTCAGTACTTTGGTGAGTATGTCCTCTCCCACTGTATTTTTATAAAACACCTTAGGCAGGTAAGACTGACATACACAAAGCTGTCCATAGTTAATATATGTAACTTGACCCTGACCCTAACCCTAATATCTACTTAAGATATACTCGATTTAGAATATTGCTCATATGGGGCACCTGGGTGGCTTAGTGGGTTGGAGCCTCTGCCTTCAGCTCGGGTCATGATCCCGGGGTCCTGGGATGGAGCCCCACATCAGGCTCTCTGCTCAGCAGGGAGCCTGCTTCCCTTCCTCTCTCTCTGCCTGCCTCTCTGCCTGTGAGGGGCGGTGTCCCTAAACTATCTTCTGTCAGATAAATAAATAAAATCTTAAAAAAAGAATATTGCTCATAAATTAGAGGATGGTTTTTAGGAGATAAGGAATTCACGGACCAACAACCTTCTATCTTATTCTCCCTTGAATCTGGTGAATGGGAACACATTCGGCCACGTGCTATCTGAAGAGTGCCCACACGGGGGCAACAGTGAGTAAGCATTGCCCCCAAATCGCACTGCAAGGCCAATTCTTCCTTCATCCTGTCAAACATTGTTCATTCAATGTTTACAGGTCATTGTATAGATGCTGAAAAATGTGACTCTGCTAAAATTTTTAAAAACCAAATGAATTCTTTCAACCTATTAAGAATAGAAGATGTCTTCTAAAATCTTGGACTTGGAGAGCAGGTGAAAGCCCAGGGGCCTGGGAAAGGGCTATTACTATGGAATCTATTCAGGTCTACTTAGGAAACAAGGATGGCTTCTATTCCACTTCTTTTCAGGAAGAATTTGTGTCAACTAACAGCACTGAATCCACACCAGTAAAAGAATGCAAAAGTGGTGCAGCTCAAAGGGACACAAAGGAGAATCAACAGCTTCCAGAAGCAGAGAAGTAGCCACACCCAGGAACAAAGAAGATGTACCATGAAGCTCTGCTCAGACCAATTGGCATTTCTGTAGATCCTCTGGAGCTAGAATGTCCCCAGTACCCCTGGGGGTCGTGGGTCAGGCAGAGTGCACACTCTGATGCTGCCCTGTGGGAACCTGTGACAAGCCTCCAGATCCCTTCCTCCACGAGACGCCCCCTACCTCCTGACGACTCCAGCCTGCTTCTTGGAACTCCTATTTCTCTTTCTGACCCCATCCTTCACTTTTCCCATCACTGCCATCATAGAGTGTACATTGAACTACTTACTATTCTGTCATTTACGTGTTTTTGGTCATGTTTGCTGTGAAACGATACCTTGCATCATCTACCCTGATGTAGAACCCCTTGTCATATTGCCTGACTTCGCTGTGCCCTCACAGTGTCATGAGGCTAGTGCTCCGGGCAAGGTCCTCACTAAGCCAGCTCAGCAGTTGCAGTGAAGGCCTAACCCAGGCACTGCTATTTGTGTGCAAGTAAGGCAGCAAAGCCAAAACCTTCGTTTGGGTTCAGGATTGCTCATGGCCTCTCAGCCACATCAGATGGCCTGGGGGCACACTCTGAAGACACTTGCTAGTCCAGTGTTGCCCTGGGAATCTCCATGGAACAGCCATTGTGTGTAATGGGGGAACTCCATAGGAGCAGGGACGATGGGAGTCAGAACTCCTGAGATAGAATCCATCTTGGAGATACCCCAGAACTTAAAAACATTTAAAAATAGACTACCTTATGACCCAGCAATTGTATTACTTGGTACTTACCCCAAAGATACAGATTGAATGAAAAATAGTAGTACCTGCCCCCCAATGTTCATTGCAGCATTATCTGCTCTAGCCAAACTATGGAAAGAGCCCAGATGTTCATGGACAGATGAATGGATAAAGAAGATGTGGTTCATATCTACAATGGAATATTATTCAGCCATCAGAGAGGATGAAGACTTACCATCACATCCACCTGGATGGAACTAGAGGGTATTATGCTCAGTGAGATAAGTCTATCAGAGAAAGACAATCAGCACATGGGTTCACTCCTATGTGAAATAGGAGAAGCACCACAGAGGAGCAGAGGGTAAGGGAGGGAAAACTGAATGGGAAGTCATCAGAGAGGGAGAAAAACCATGAGAGACTTTTCATTGCAGAAACAGAGTTGCTAGAGGGGAGGTGGATAGGGATTAGGGTAACTGGCTGATGGGCATTAAGGAGGGCATGTGATGCATTGAGCACTGGGTGTTATTCACACCTGATCTATTATTGAACACTATATCTGAAACTAATGATGTACTATAGGTTGGCTCATTGACATTCAGTTAAACAAAAAGAACTCAAGCAAACACTTCTAAAAATCTATATGGAACCACCAAAGATACTGAACTGCCAATGCAATGTTGAGAAAGAAAAACAAAGCTGGATGAGTCTTGATGAAATCTGGATGAAACTGGATGAAATTCCAGATTTCAAGTTATATTTCAAAGCTGTAGTCATCCTAACAGTATGGCACTGGCACAATAATACACATAGTGACCTAGAGAATAAGAGAGAAGCTCAGATATAAACCCACAATGGTGTGGCCAATTAGCATTCCCCAAAGCAGGCAAGAATATTGAAAAGGAAAAGGACAATCTCTACAACAAATGGTGTTGGGAAAACTGGACCTCTACTCATAGAAAAATGCAATTACTTTGCTTCCTTACACCATACAGACACATAAACTCAAAACAGTTTCAAGACCTTAATGGAAGACCTGAAACCATAAAAATCCTATAAGAGGGTACAGACAGTAACTTCTTGACATGGACCAAAGCAACATTTTTCTAGACTGTCTCCTGAGGCAAAGGGAATAAAAGAAAAAATAAACAAATGGGACTATATTGAAATAAAAAGTTCCCGCACAGCAGAAGAACTAGGAAGAAGTAATAATAATAAGACAACCTACTAAAAGGGAGAAGATATTTGCAAATATCCTATGCAGTAAAGGGACAGCGTCCAAAATATGTGGAGTGGATACAACTCAACACCAAAAAACAAATAATCCAATTAAAAAATAGTCTGAAGACATGAACAGATATTTCTCCAAAGAAGAAATACAGATGGCCAATGGTCCCATGAAAAGATGTTCACCATCACCCAACCTCAGGAAAATGCAAATCAAAAGTATAATGAGATATTGCCACATACTATCAGAATGGCTCCCATCAACAGCACAAGGAACAACAGGTGCTGGGAGGATGTGGAAAAAGAGGACCCTCATGCACTGTAGGTAGAAAGGCAACCTGCTGCAGCCACTGTGGGAAACAGTATGAAGGGTCCTCAAAACGTTAAAAATAGAGCTATCCCTAGAATCCAGCAACCACACTATTGGGCATTTACCCAAATCATATGAAAAAGATAACACAAAAGGATACATGTACCCCTATGTTTCCTGCAGCATTATATACAAGATCACAATATGCAAGCAACTCAAGTGTCTGTTGATAAATTGATAAATGAGATGAGAGATGTGTACACACACACACATGCACACACACACAAACACACACACACACACAGTGGAATATTGCTCAGCCAGAAAAAGAATGAAATCTTGCTATTTGCAGCCACACAGATGGATATCTAGAGAGGATTACCTTAAGTGAAATCAGTCAGAGAAAGACAATACTATATGATGTCACTCTTGTGTAGAATTGAAGAAATAAATGTACATAAATAATGGAGAAAAAAGAAACTAACCAAAATACAGATTCTTAACAATAGAGAACAAACTGATGATTACCAAAGGGGAGGTGGATGGAAGGATGAGTGAAATAGATAAAGGGGACTAGGAGTACACTTTTCTTAATGAGCAGTGAGTAATATATAGAATTACTGACTCATTCTATTGTACACGTGAAACTAATATAACACTGTATGTTAACTCGACTGGAATTAAACAATAAAAAAGATTTTTCTTTCAGTTACCTATTTGAAAAAGCTTTGGTACACAATGTTCATATGCCCTTATTGGGAGGATTTCCTCATCAATATTTATTCATTCTATGCCTCAAATTCAATTTTCACTAAATTCTTATATCTTACCTGTTAATCCTAGCCCACAGGAGCCATGGTCCCCTTTCATCCTAGATCAGTACCTTTGCATTCAAGAGAGTATAAGTAGAGATACATGCCATGTCATAATCCAGAAAGCTATTACTGTTTCTGTTTTAGTAGGAGATGGTCACAGAGTGTGGGACAGGTTTCAGAGGAGGTTTGTTCTCTATCCTGGGTCACTAATTCAGTGGTCATTACTTGGATTCATTTGGCTAATACATTTTCTGTAGAAGAGTTTGCTTCCAAGCACATCCAGGGAAGACAGAAAGGTGGGTGGGCTCAGTGTGGGATAAGAAGAGGGTCAAGTAAAAAAAAAAAAAAAAAAAAGAAGAGGGTCAAGTACAGACAAGGGTATGATCCCTCCCCTGATCCAGGTACTGCCATGGGTGTCACTATGGGAGACAGAAGCAATGGGAAGCCACCAAGCGCACCGGCTGAATGCAGGAGGCGCAGGTCAAGGGATCTTGTGATGTAGGGTATGGAGGCTGCTCTGAGCTACTTCTGGGAGGGAGAAGGGTGAAGGAATAAGAAAGAGAAACTGCCTGCACCTGGCCCATGCCACCTGCCCACTGCTCCTAGCACACATAAGTCTACACTTTTGACACAGCTTGGGCTTAGGATGGGCTGGCTTGGGTCCCTCAGCACTCAGTGGGGCAGCTGGCTCCAGGACTCAGTGACATGCAGAGTTCCGTGGCAGAGAAGGTTGGCCCTCTGAGGTCATCCCCTCTTTGAGCAGACAGCCCTGCAGGACTGCTGAAAACCCACTGAGAGGTTCAAAAGACATGCCATGGATGAATTAAGGCATGGAGATACAGAAAACAATATCGGTTTTTAAGGTCAGAGCTGTCACCTGAGGAAGTGGGGACCTGAAGAGGACTGACAAGGGAGGGCTGACAAGGCTGAAAAGGAAGACATGGCTCTCCTGATTCTGGACTTGCAGCCTCCTTCCAGGGCAGGGCATCATCCTCACCTCACAGGGGACCGATGGAAGTGTTCCATCAGGGGACTGACAGAGCTGCCTCTTGAGAAGGCTACCATGGCATCTGGTTGCAAAAGGCAAAGGATGCAGGCCAGATTGAGGGAGGGCAATACCCTGGGGAGCCATGGGCAAGAGCATAGGCTCATGATCATGAAGATGATGAAAAGTAGGAGGTGGCAGCATGGGAGTCTCAGACATGAAAGTGCCATGGGGACAGTGCCCACAGCTATAGTGACCGGGTGCCTTTTGTGCCAGGCATGATTCACTTCACTGGAGTCCAGATTAGTGCTGACCATAACCCTAGGAATTGTGCATCACCACCGCCCTCCTCTCCCCATGATGCCGCTAGGAACAGTCACCAGATCCTGATTGGTTTTCAGGGAAAGCAAGCACTGGCTCCCACCACACACTGCCCCTCTGGTGGTGGTCTAGTGTGACCCTCGTGCCTGGCAAGAGACTGCTGTCTACCTGTCTCCACACAACTCAACAGACAAGAGGGTGTCCCTGAATTCCACAGGTTCTGATGAGACAGATCCACAGACTCCATGACCCTACCCACCACCAACACCCAGTGGGTCACTTGGGACCTGAGCAATTGTCATGAAACCCACCATGCCCTGTTTCTGTCACTTTCAAGAGAAAGTCAGATTCTGATGCCCCAATTTACCATACATCCTGATTTATGACCTGGGACCATGCCATGAACCCACATGGCACACTTTTTAGAGAAGGCCACCCTGCACCTCCTGGAAAATGTTTCTAAGGATGTACATGCCCGTCAGGGCTACAGTGTGAACAGTGGTACACAGCCTGCATGGTAGTAATCAACAATTTTAACAAGGGTTGAGCACCTCCCCCCAAGTCTCACAAAACCTTCCTCTGTACCCATGGAAGTCAGGGTCTGCCCTCAGAAAGTATTCCAGGAAACTAACCTCTAAACTGAATGCTCCCTTCATGTTCTGGTTCAAATCTTGTCCAACCACAATAGTGTGAAAGTAGAAGTCAGTCACAAGGAGAAAATGGGATAGTCACAAATATGTGGAAATTTAACAATATGCTAGTAAACAACCAAAAGTCAAGTAAGAAATCAAAAGAAAATTTAAAAGTACCTTGAGACAAATGGAAAAGAGGGATGCAGGATAAATAGCTCTAAGGGGGAAGTTCATAGAAATTCAGGTCCTCATCCATCCATCTGAAAGCTCTCCAATAACCAACCTAATATACATGAGAAAGAAGTGGGAAAAAAAAGAAACAACAAAAAAACAAGCAAAGCCCCAAATCAGTAGGTTGAAGGAAATAACAAAAAGGAAAGTTGAAATAAAACCAATAGAGACTAAAAAGACAAAAGATCAATGAAAATACGAGCTGCCTTTTTTGGAAAGATAAACAAAACAACCTTTTAACTAGACTCACCAAAAAAGAGAGAGGACTCAAATACAATCAGGAAAGAAAGATAACTGATTCCTGTCTCACATCAACATCCTCGAGAACACAGATAAGAACCACTTCAACCTTGGGCACTGCAACTTCTTGCAAGACATGTCTCTAAAGGCCAGGGAAACAAAAGCAAAAATGAACTATTGGGACTTTATCAAGGTAAAAAGCTTCTGCATAGTAAAGGGAACAATTAACAAAATGAAAAGGCAATCTATAGAATGGGAGAAGATATTTGCAAATGGCATGACAGATAAAGGTCTGGTACCCAAGATCTACAAAGAACTGCTCAACTCAACACCCAAGAAACAATGAAAACACTCAAGAAATGAGCAGAAGACAGGAAGAGACACTTCATAGAGGACACACAAATGGCCAACAGTCCATGAAAAAATGCTCCACATCAATTTTCATCAGGGAATTAAAAACCACAATGAGATACCACCTCCCAGCACTTAGGATGGCTAAAATTAACAGGAAAGGAAACAACAACCATTGATGAGGATGTGGAGAAAGGGGAACCTTCTTACCCTGTTGGTGGGAATGCAAACTGGTGTAGTCACTCTGGAAAACAGCATGGAGATTCCTCAAAAAGTTAAAAGTAGAGCTGCCCTATGACCCAGCAATTGCACTCCTGGGTATTTACCCCAAAGATACAAATGTAGTGAAAAGAAGGGGCACACACTCCCCAATGTTCATAGCAGCAATGTCCATAAGAGCTAAACTGTGGAAGGAGTTCAGATATCCTTCAACAGAGGAATAGATAAAGACGATGTGGTACATACATACCATGGAATAATACTCAGCCATCAGAAGGGATGAATGCTCACCATTTGCATTGACATGGATGGAACTGGAGGGGGTTATGCTAAATGAAATCAGTCAAGCAGAGAATGACAATCATATGGTGTCACTCATATGTGGAACACAAGGAATAGTGTGGAGGACCACAGGGGAAGGGAGGGAAAACTTAGTGGGAAGAAATCAGAGAAGGTGACAAACCATGAGTCTCTTATTCATAGGAAACCAACTGGAGGAGAGGTAGGTTGGGGGGGCAGGGTAATTCGATGATGGGTATTAAGGAGGGGACATGTGGTGATGAGCCCTGGGGGTTATATGCAACTAATGAATCATTGACTAATACATCAAAAACTATACTTTGCCTAACTGAATTTAAATGAAAATTTGACAAACGAAAAAAAAAAAAAACACAAGAAAAAAAAAAAAAACCATGAACTATTACAATGGATATCACAAAAATACAAAGGATCATTAGAGAGTACTATGAGCAGGTAGAGGCCAACACCTTGAACAACTTAGAAGAAATGGATATATTCCTAACAACAACCGAGAATGAACCTTGGTTGGAAAAAGAAAATCTGAACAGACTGATCACTAGTAAAAAGATTGATTCGATAATCAAATCCTCCCAAGAAACAAATGCCCAAGACCAGATAGTTTCACTGATGAGTTCAGATCCAGAGGTAGAAGAAGAATTAATACCAACCCTTCATAAACCGTTTTTAAAAAAGGAGAGAAGGCATATGTCCAAACTCATTTTATGAAGGCAGCATTATCCTGCTACCAAAAAAGACAAGGATGCTATAAGAAAAGGAAAGACCAATATCCCTCATGAACAGAGATGCAAAAATCCTCAACAAATTATTGGCAACATTTATTCAACAATACATTGGGAGAATCACACAACATGACCCAGTGGGATTTATTCCTGGGATGCAAGGATGATTCCACAGCTGCACATCCACCAATAGCATACACCACCTTGACAAAATAAAAGATAAAAACCCTAGGATTGTTACAATAAATGCATAAAGTACACTTGACAAGATTCAATATATGTATGGTAAGGACTCTAAGCCATCTGGGTACTGAGGGAACATACCTCAACCAAACAAAGGCCCTATATAAAAAGCCCACAGCTGACATTATACTTGAGGGTGAAATGCCGAGAACTTTCCCACTACCAGCAAGAACAAGATAAAGATGCCCAGTCTTACCACTTTCATTCATCATTGTATTGAAAGCCCTCGCCAAACCATTTGGACAAAAAAAAGAAAAATAAAAAACAAAAAAAAAGATATGAAATCTAAATAGGAAAAGAAAATGGTCACTATTTGCAGATGACATGATACTATATGTAGAAATCTCTAAGGAGTCCACGCAAAAAAATTAAATTCTTTTATTAACAAATAAATGAATTTGAATAAATTAGAATAAATTCAGTAAAGCTACATGATACAAAGTCAATATACAGAGACATGTTGCATTTCTTTTTTTCTTTAAAGAATGTATTTATTTGACACACACAGAGAGAGACACAGGGACAGAAAGACAGAGAGAAAAAGCAAGGGGAGCAGCAGAGAGTCAGGGAAATGCAGACTCTCTGCTGAGCAGGGAGCCCAATGGCAGACTCATTCCCAGAACCCCAGGATCATGACCTGACCTGAAGGCAGACACTTAACCGACAGAGCCACCCAAGAGCCCCAACTTGTATTTCTATATACTGATGACCAACGTTCACAAAGAGAAATTAAGAAAGTAATGCCATTACAATTGCATCAGGCAAAAAAAATATTTAGGAATAAAAGTAACCAAGGAAGAGAAAGACCTGGTATACTGCACACATGGCGGTAAAGGAAAGAAAAAGATGTGCATGTTGGTGGGTGATTTATGGGCCAAAGATTTGGAAGATGAGGCAAGTAAATGGAAGCATATGCCATGCTCATTAACTGGAAGAGTTAATGATGTTATCAGGTACACTGTACCCAAAGCAATCTGGAGAAAGAAGAAGGAGAGAGAGTCCAAGATGGCAGAGGAGCAGGACACCTTCATTTCATCTGGCACAAGGAATTTAGCTACATAGCTACTAAACCATACTGAACACCTGCAAATTCAAGCACAGACCTGAGAAAAGAATAGCAGCAACTCTACAAACAGAAAGGCGACCACTTTCCACAAAATGGGATACAGAAAAATGAGTCTAAGTTGATAGGCAGGAAGATAAACCCTGGGGGGAGGGAGCCTCTGTCAGCCAGTTGCTGCCAAGTGCTAGGAGCAGCAGAGCACAAAATCAGAATGTTTAGAAGTCTGCTCTGGTGAGGGATGTCACTCTGGCAGCTGGGCAAGGGGTGGAACCCTCGATGAGACAGTGTGGTCTCAGGATCCTTGGGGTCCCAGGAAGACCACGGGCACTTGAGGGCAGCAGAGCTCCCAGATATTGGAGCAGGGAAGCCAGATGCAAAGAGTAAGCCCAGGAGTGAGCTCTAAGCTGGAGGTTGCCGTAAATTGTGATCCGCAGCACAGTCTGGCCACTGTTCTTTGAGAAGGGGCCCAAGAAGCAGCACAACTGTGGAGAGCCCCCTTCCTCCCCCAGGAGGAGTGGTACTTGAGTATGCTGCAGGAGCCTGCTGGGTTTGGAGACTCCAAACAGGGTTGTGTGCCAGACACAGAAATACTTGGTCACAGGTGCAGTGAGCATGGAGTGTGGACAGAGACTGGAGAGACACAAAGGATTGACCACTTTTCTGTGAGGGAGCATTGAGAAGTGAGGCCCCAAGCTCTCAACTCTAGGGCCAGAGATAGGGAGGCTGCCATGTTCATTCTCATCCCAAAAGACTGGGATCATTCCCTGCCTATTTTCAGACCACAATGTTTTGAAAAAGAAACTCAGTCACAAGAGGAAAGGTTGAAAGAACTCAAATAAATGGAGCCTAGAGAGCATCCTACTAAAGAATGTATGGATCAACCAGTCAATTCAAGGTGAATTTTGAAAATTCATGCGAACACATGAGAGTGAAGACACAACCATTCAATATCCTTGCGATGCAATCAAAGGTGGTCCTAGGAGGGAAGTATATAGCAACACAAACCTTTCTCAGGAGCCAAGAAAGATGTCAAATACACAACCTAACCCTACACCTAAAGGAGCTGGAAAAAAAATAGCATAGTAAGCCTAAACCCAGAAGGAGAAGAGAAATAATAAAGATTGGAGCAGAAATCAATGAAGTAGAAACCAAAAGAATAGTAGAACAAAGCAACGAAACTAGGAGCTTCTTATTTGAAAGAATTAATTAGATTGAAACACCACTGGCCAGATTTCTCAAAAAGAAAACAGAAGGGACCTAAATCAATAAAATCATGAATCAAGAAGGAGAGATCACACCCAACACCAAAGAAATATAAACAATTATAAGAACATAGGATGGCAACTCTATGTCCACAAATAAGGCAGTCTCAAAGAAATGGATGCATTCCCAGAAACATAGGAATGACCAAAACTGAACCAGGAAGAAAAGGGAACCTGAAGAGACTCATAATCAGCAACAAAGTTGAAGCAGACATCAAAAATCCTCCAGGAAACAAGAGCCCAGCGCCAGATGGCTTCCCAGGGAAATTCTACCAAACATTTAAAGAAGTTTTAATACCTCTTCTTCTGAAACTTTTCCAAAAAAATAGAACTGGAAGGAAAATTTCCAAACCCTTTTGATAAGGCCAGCAATACCTTGATCCAAAAACCAGGCAAAGACTCCATCCCAAAGGAGAATTACAGACCACTATCCCTAATGAATATGGATGCAAAAATTCTCACCAACATACTAGCCAATAAAATCCAACAGCCTATTAAAAGGATGATTCACCACGACCAAATTGAATTTATTCCTGGGCTGCAAGGGTGGTTTGACAACCACCAATCAATCAATGGAATCCACTACCTTAGTAGAAGAAAGAACAAGAACCATAAGATCCTCTCAATAGATGCAGGAAAAGCATTCGACAAATTAATGCATCCCTTCTTGATCAAAACTCTTCACCATGGAGGGATAGAGGATAGAGAGTACCTCCACATGATAAAGGCCATCTATGGGAAACCCACAGAGAATATCTTTCCCAATGGGGAAAAACTGAGAGTTTTTCCCTTCAGGTCAGGAAAATGGCAAGGATGCCCATTCTCTTTAACAGAAAGAAATAAAAGGTATCTGAACCTCCCACCCTTTGCAGACAATAGGACACTTTCTGTGGGAAACCCAAAAGACTCCACCCCAGAACTGCTAGAATTCATCCAGGAATTCCATAAAGTGGCAGAAAATAAAATCAATACACAGAAATCACTTGCATTTGTCTACAGCAACAATGAGACAGAAGAAAGAGAAATTAAGGAGTCTATCCCATATATAATTGAACCCAAAACCAAAAGATACTTAGGAATCCATCTAAGCAAAGAGGCAAAGGACCTATACTCAGAAAACCATACCATAGTCATGAAAGAAATGGAGGAAGACACAAAGAAATGGAAAAACATTCCATGCTCATGGACTGGAAGAACAAATATTGTGAAAATGTCTATGCTACCCAGAACAGTCCACAGATTCAATGCGACCCCTATCAAAATACCATCCACATTTTTCACAGAACTGGAATAATGAATCCCCAAATTTGTATGAAAGCAGAAAAGACCCCAAATAGCCAAAGGGGTGTTGAAAAAGAAAACCAAAGCTGATGGCAACACAGTTGCAGACTTCAAGCTCTATTACAAAGCTGTAATATCCAGACAGGATGGTCCTGGCACAAAAACAGACACACAGATCAATGGAACAGAATAGAGTAAGCAGAAATGGGCCCTCAATTCTAGGGTCAACTAATCTTCTTCAAAAAAGGAAGGAATATCCAATGGGGGAGGGGGGAAGTGTCTTCAATAAATAGTGCTGGGAACACGGGACAGCCATTTGCAGAATAATGAAACTGGACCATTTCCTTATACCATACACAAAAAATAGACTCCAAGTGGATGGAAGACCTCAATGTGAGACAGGAATTCACCCAATTCCTTGAGGAGAACAGAGGCAGCAAACTCTTTGACCTCAGCCACAGCAACTTCTTGCTAGACACGTCTCCAAAGGTGAGGGAAACAAAAACAAAAATGAACTGTTGGGATTTCATCAAGATAGCAAGCTTTTACACAGCAAAGGAAACAGTCAACAAAATGAAAAGACAACCAAAAGAACGAGAGAAGATATTTTCAAATGATGTATCAGATAAAGGGCTCATATCCAAAATCTAGAAAGAACTTACCAAATTCAACACCCACAGAACAAATAATCCAGTCAAGAAATAGGCCAAAGACATGAACAGACATTTCTCCAAAGAAGACATCTAAATGGCCAACAGACCCATAAAAAAGTGCTCAATATCCCTCAACATTAGGAACATACAAATCAAATCCATAATGAGATACCATCTTGCACCAGTTAGAATGGTTAAAAAGAACAAGTCAGGAAACAAAAGGTGTTGTTATGGATGTGGAGAAAGGGGAACCCTTTTATACTGTTGGTGGGAATGCGAGCTGGTGAAGCCACCCTGGAAAATAGTGTGGAGGTTCCTCAAGAAGTTGAAAATAGAGCTACCCTACAACACTGCAACTGCACTACTGGGTATTTAATCCAAAGATACAAATGTAGTGATCTGAAGAGGCACCTGCACCCCAATGTCTATAGCATCAATGCCCGCAAAAGCCAAAGTATGCAAAGAGCCCAACATCCATCGACAGATGAATGGATATATATATGGGTATATATATCACTGAATATTATGCAGCGATCAAAAAATGAAATCTTGCCATTTGCAATGACATGGATGGAACTAGAAGGTATTATGGTAAGCAAAATAAGTCAATCAGAGAAGTACAATTATCATATGATCTCATTGATAATTGGAATTTAAGAAACAAGACAGCGGATAGGGGAAGAGAAGAAAAAAGGAAGTAAGATGAATCCAGAGAGGGAGTCAAAGCAAAAGACACACTTTATCTCTGGAAATAAACTGAGGGTTTCTGAAGGGGAGGAGGGTGGGGGAATGGGGTGACTGGTGATGGGCATGGGGAGGGGATGTGCTGTGGTGAGTACTGTGCGCTGTGTAAAATGTACAAACATGTACCCCTGAAATAAAGAACACTTTATATGATCATAATAAATGATCATTTATTTAAATGATCATTTAAAATGATCAACACTTGATATGGTCATAATAAAAAGGATGTGAAAGAAAAAAATTAGAATATAATGTAAACTATGTAAAAATAAATAAATAAATAATCTCCCTGATAGAAAACAAGCAAGCAAGCCAACAAGTGACTAAGCCACCTGGAGTCACCACACTCCAATTTCAAGCTAGATTACAAAACTGTTGTCATTAAAACAGTATGGTACTGGCATAAAAACAGACATACGGGTAAATGGAACACAACAGAGAGCTCAGAAACTGATAACCATAGTATTTTTGGCAAAGTTTATTCATTCATATATTAAAGGTATATTTAAACTTAGCCCTGATAGAATTATTAACTCTGAATGGGAATTAATAAGATTTATGTCCTGTTCCAATGTTTGCTTCTAACAAATGCATTTTTTTTAAAGATTTTGTTTATTTATTTGACAGAGAGAGAGAGAGAGAGAGATCACAAGTAGGCAGAGAGAGAGGAAGGGAAGCAAGCTCCCTGCCTAGCAGAGAGCCTGATGTGGGGCTCGATCCCAGGACCCTGGGATCATGACCTGAGCCGAAGGCAGAGGCTTTAACCCACTGAGCCACCCAGGTGCCCTAACAAATGCATTTTTAAGTGATACTGTTTTATATAAATATATATTATAAAATACAGATGATTTAAAATCCACACTTTTAAGAAAAATTAATTTCACTTTAATAAACCTACCACAGAAAAGGAAATATAGATATCCATCATCACAACTGAGAACATCACAAAGAAGACAATCAGACACAATCTGGTATCTGATGGAAGAACAGAATACTACTTAAGTAGTTCTGCCTAAATGTTCAATCCGTTGAAAGCTATAGATCCAGCTACTCATTTACAAAAACACAGATATGAGAGAAAAGTCCTAACAAAGAGTATGAAGATACCGCCTTTGAAGTCCAATGCATATATTCTGACAGGAAAAATATTTTCCCAACAAATAAACCATAAGGCCAGAAAGAGGGAAAGAAGGAAAGAAGGAGGGAAGGAAGGAAGGGAGGGAGGAAGAAAAGAAAGAAAGAAAGAAAAAAAGAAAGAAAGAAAGAAAGAAAGAAAGAAAGAAAGAGAAAGAAAGAAAGAAAAAGAAAGAAAGAAAGAAAGAAAAACAGATCAGAAACTAACCCACACATGTATAGTCTTAACTTATGACAAAGCAGAAAATACACAATGAGGAAAGGATTGTCTCTTCAGTGAACAGTACTGGGAAAACTGGACACTAAATGTGGATGAATGTGACTGGATCACTTTCTTACACCTCACATACAAATTATGAATGGGTGAATGACTTGAACATAAGAACTGAATCTATAAACCTCCAAAGAGAAAACACTGGTAGTAAGTTTCTCAATATTGGTTTTGGGGAAGAGACTTTTACATCAGACACCAAAAGCAAAGGCAACAAAAGCAAAAATAAACAAGTGGAAGGACATCAAACTGAAACTTCCGAATGACAAAAGAAACCATCAAACCCTTAAAAGTAACCTCCCCAATGAGAAAAAAATATCTGCACATCCTATGTGTGAGAAGAGGCTAACATCCAGAATACACAAGATGCTCCTTCAAATCCAAACATAAAATGAATAAAAACTGGGGAGAATATGTGAATAGACACTTTCAAAAGATGGCATACATGTGGCCAACAGACACAGAGAAAGTTGTTCAACATCACTAATTGTCATCAGGGAAATAGAAGTCAAAACTGTAGTCTGCTATCACCTCACAACTGTGAAAGTGGCAATTGTCCCAGAGACAGACACCAGGTGTGGTCAAGGGTGTGTACATCAGGGGGCCCTGTGCACTGTTGGTGGGAATGGAAATTGGTGCAGCCACTATGATAAATGCTGTGGAGTTTCCAGGAAAAATTAATAGAACTATCACATGACTTGGTAATTGCTCTACTGAGTATTTCTTTGGTGAACACAAAAACATTCTCTCTGAAAGAGAGATGCATTCCCATGTTCATGGCAGCATTATTCACAATAACCGAACATGGAAACATCGACCTTGGGAGCATTATGTTAAGTAACTTGGACATAGAAAGACAAACACCAGAGGCTGTCATGGACATTCCACATGGAAAAAAGAATTACTGAACTCATAGATAATGAGAACAGATGGCTGGTTGCCAGACTCGGAGATGGCGAGGAGAAACGGGTGAAGGTAGCCAAAGGTGCCATGTTTGAGTGGTAAAATCAGCAAGTCATGGAATGTTCTGTGCAACATGGAGCCGAAAGCTAACCCTGCAGGATGGGGTACAGGCTCCCTCATTCTCGAAAGTACAGTGCTCCTAGGAAACCTTTCACAACAGAAGTGGTGTAAATAGAAAAAGGAATTAGCATTCATTTCTACAGAAAAACGATGAGCATGCTCAGGCACCAAAAGTTCCTTCTCTTTGGCTCAGGATACAACATCCTAACGGATGCCCAAAATAAATGGAGATAAAGCACAGCAGATGCTCACAGACACAATTCAAAGTACTGGTGGCTAGATGCAGAGAGCAGTGCCCAGGAAAGAGCTGGTTGGAGTGTATGCCGCCTCTGTAGTGGTTCCCTACAAAACAGATGCTGAATGCAATGACCACTGTTTTACTTTTTTCATAAGAGAGAAATCCTCTTCAGGTTTCTTCCTGCTACTGGAGCTGGGTAATAACATAGATCTTTTGAAAAAAGCCAAGTGTCTTACCATTAACTTTGAGAAAAGTGGGAAAGACTTGTACTTGAAAGATACCGAAGGGGGTAGAAGTTCAGAGTTCTCCCAGACACAAACATCAGGAGGTCCACTGTGAAAGACACCTTCTTCAGCAGGTGGAACACAGACTACCTCCTAACCCCAGAAACCTCCTCCCCTTCACCTTGATTGGGACAACCAGCAAGAGCTCGGAGGTACCTCAATTCCTCCTTTCTCCCATACCCAATATCGAGCCCATCAGCAAATCCTGTGAGCTCCATCTTCAATAGGTACCCAGAATAGCATTAACCCCTCCTTCCAAGGCCACCTGTCTGGCCCAAACTGGAGCCCATCTCTTGCCTGAGTTCCAGGACAATCATCATTGACATCCCTTGTTCATCTTCAACCATGTGTCATCTGTTCTCAACACTGTAGCCGGGATAGCTCAGTGAAACAAGGTCCCATGGGGTCAAAGCCCTGCAATGGCTTTCTATTACTCTACTGTCACCTTCTTGAGGTCATGTACTAAGCTGTCTCCTGTGGTCACAGGGCTTGCTGCTCCTGGACATACCTGGTATGCTCTTGCCCCAGGGCCTTTGCATATGCTTTCCTTGCCATTTATAAGGCTCTTGGTGTGATATCACTCACCTTATTTAGAACTTGACTCAAGTGTCACCTTCTTAGTGAAGTCCCACCTGGCCCCTATGTGAATAGCAAGCACCACCGCCACCTCCCCTTCAGCATCCCAGCCCTGTCTCCTGCTTTCTATTTCCAGAGCAGTTATCACAGTCACCAAGCCATCTCAGCAAGGAGAAAACAGAGCCTACTCGGATGCTTTCACCACTGACTCCTTCTGATTTCCTAGTCCAGAGCCCGGGGGAGGGGGTCCGGGGGAAGATGACTAGAGCTCTTACACAGTCAGGATGCCTGGGACAATGGGTTCCCCTATGGTACCCTGAAGACCATCAGGAAAATGACCCATAAGAGGAATCCACTTGCACATGAAACCTGAAACCAGACACCTTCCTCGATTCCAGGCGAGCACACACATGTCCTCCCCTTGCCTGATGTGCTCATCTGAGAAGGCTGAGCAGAGAAGCATCCCAGGGTCCAAATCTCCCTCTGGCCAAGGTCCTGGGAAACAGACATCTGTCTTCCCTGCACCAACCACCAGTGATTGACGTCCGGCATCTTCCTGTGCTGGGGCAGAATGGTGCACCTGTCCCTCTTTCCTGGGACAAACCAGGCTTTGCTGCACAGTTTTCAGGAAGGAACCAGCAGCAGCAGCAGCAGCAGGCCCCACAGGTTCAGTCTCAGCCTCGCACATCAGGCCCCATGTAGAACTAGAACTTCAAGGAGACTGGTGTGCCATGTGGCCTTGGAACCCAATGGCAGGAGCTGAGATTTGAGTTCCAAATGAACACTGGCCTCTTCCACACAGCACAGGAAAGTGGAGGATTTCTCAGGGATGTGGTTCTGGAAGAAGTGCTTCTGCTGGCTGATTTCACAGACACCAGGCAGAGGACACCTGCAGTGCCTCATCTGAGGAGGCAAGGGGCACACTGGCAAGAATCCATAATGCTGCCTGTGGGTTCCTTCCCACCAAGAGCCCTGCTGAGATGAGGGCTGGAGAACCAAACAGGAAGCAAGTTTCCTATCACATCTGCAGGAGGAGGACTGGCTGGGGAGCAGAACCCCATCCCTGGAGCAAGCTGGCCTGTGCATCAACAGCGAAGGCCATTGCCACAGCCTCACATTCTCACAGCTCTCTGATCAGACTGCCTTGCCAGGCTCACATCTGCTGACATGGTGACTCCTAAGACCCAGAGACTGCTTTCCACCCCAGTGCAATGCTACTCACAGAGATGTAAACTCCAGTCTCAGAAACGTGTTCAGCGTTCAAAAGGCCAGAATGGGTCTGTTTAGGCAGACCAGCTGAGTGACTCTGTGCGTGGGAAGCTTGGCCCACATCCTCCCTGACCACCGGTGCTTCCAAGTCCTAACTTCAAACCCTCCCTCACTGGGCACGGAGCACCACGTCAGCATGAACACTGCTCTTTCAAATCTCTTGTCTCCCATTCCTTCAAATCAGAAACCAAGCTCCAGTCACCACTCTATATTCCCTTCAGAGAAGTAAGGAAAGGATAGAATAAAACACTACGTGGGCACAGCATACTTCTATCCAAATAGAATTCCATGTTCCTTCTCATATGGGCAGCCCTACATTGCCCATACTAATGAGAGATACCACAAGTTCAGTCCTCTTATATATATTTGGCCCTGTGTTTTTCCTTTTGATATTTGGATCTCAAAGTCAATGTCTATATTGCTTTCTTAAAATAACAAGAATAATAGTGACATGGTCACGTTAAGGTCTGGGTCTCCATAACCAGACAACATGGCTCTGGTTCAAATAAGGAATAAGACAGAACCTCTTCCCAGGAAGCAAAGCCCACACCCTCAGGGATCCTGACATGCCTCACGGGTGAGTTCCTTTGCTCCATGGAGTTGTCCGAGTGTAAAGGATGCAGGCACCCTCCAGGGTTCATTCTGTTTTCTTCAGAAATTCCCCAGTTCTAGTCACAAGGGACTCACTGGGTCAGGTTTCAGAGCCCAGGATGGGCCACCAAGTAAGCAGCCACCCCTCCCCACTGAGGGAAGGGTAGATGTTCTCTGGGAGCACAATGAGTCCCTCCCTGAGCTATTCAACAACCTATTCTCCTTCTCCGTGTTTCCTCCTCACAAAGGCCACTGCGCCCTGTTGAGCCCCCTGCCTGTGTTTTACTTTAAAAAATATTTTCTAATATTGGAATGTGGTTCATGGAAGAGAAAAACACAAAGAATTCTTTTAATATTTCAGAAGATTTGTTTCCCATTTTTTAACTAAAACAAGAAATAAAAATGCACAAATAGACCCTTCCACTAGCAGATACAATTCACTGTGGCAACGTAAAGGAGAGCAGGAAATACAAGAGGAACAGATGTTCTGATGACCCATCATTTCCATCATCTAGGTTTTGAAACTCCAAACACACTCAAAGAAAGAATCCTGGGGCACCTGGGTGGCTCAGTGGGTGAAACCTCTGCCTTCAGCTCAGGTCATGATCTCAGGGTCCTGGGATTGAGGGCTACATTGGGCTCTCTGCTCAGCAGGGAGCCTGCTTCCCCCTCTCTCTCTGCCTGCCTCTGCCTACTTGTGATCTCTATCTCTCTGTCAAATAAATAAAATCTTTTAATTAAAAAAAAAAAGAAGAAGAAGAAGAAGAAGCACAAACCAATGTTTTGGCCTGGCAAGGCAAAGTCTGAATTGGAGTGACAAGGACAGATGAAGAGCTCCTGTTGTTGGCTGAGGCCGGTGGCACAGAAGAAGGGGCTCTGCCAGCTCACCACCCAGACCTCCCCTGTCCTCAACCAGGAACCTGCTCACAGCCCTGACCTGTCACAACTGTCACATGGGAGACACACAGCCACGCCTGGAGCCAGCCCTGCTCATACCCTCCTGCAGAATGCATTCTGCTCTCCTCCAGGATCCCTGCCAGCATTACCCAGACCTGGAACTCCCTTTCTGCTGCAAAGCTCCAGGATTCCCCCCTCTTGTCAAAATTACACTGGCCCAAGGCTCTCATAAATGTGTCGTGTTTCTCTCAACTCACCTTCCTACCTGGGCAAACTGGAAGTAACGTATCAGTGGAACATGAACATGCTCTGAGATCTGAGTCTTTCATTGTAGACTTCTGAGGACTCCTTGCGCAATAAAATACCATAGCCTAGGACAGGGGTTATAAAATTATTATATACAGAATAATACAGCCCAAACCACCTCATTGTTAGATGCTCTTCATTAGCCCAAAAGTTTCTGTGTAAAAAGCCTTTCCATAGTTATTACCTTCCAGCAATTTCATGAGGAGAAACAAACTCTGTGGGATAACCTGACTCACCCAGCATCGAGCAAGCAGTTCCAGAATTCACCTGAGGCTGAAGTCCGCCAAGTCCCTTGAGGCCACCAGCGTGCCTTTATCCAGGAGAATTCCCAAAGAATCTCCTTCTGACTCCACCACCAAAGAAACTACAGAGAAATTACAGCACATCAAAATATCTAGATGATACATTTAGTTAAACTAGAAAGTCAAGCTTTACTTTTAAGTGGTAAAAGACTACTTTGAATAATTTTGAGTTTTCTCTCTACCTTAATTATAACTCTTTAGATGAAGACACTAATCAGTTATGAAACATCATCTTTGACAATGACAAGACATCATCCATGTCTCTCTCTGGCCGCAAAAAGCCACCTAACTCTAGACGGTGGCCATTTGACCATACCCCAGGCCCGAGTGAATAAACACTGTTAGATGAAGGATCAAATTATATGTTGAAAACACACAAAGAGTAAATCTCATCTTCCTTCTCTAATACAAGTGATTTCCTAGGAAACAGTTGTGCAGGTTACATTTTGTAAGCAGGAAATGAACAGAGAAAATGGGATTCCCTGCGATGTTCTACCTGCAGGGAACCTAAGTAACTCTTGCACCAAATCCAGAATGCGGACAGCTACTTCAGTTTCACTTGGTGGCTCAACTAGAGAAAAGAGAAAAGCCCAGGAGGTTTTGGGTTAAAAAGAAGTCTTACCTCCAGTCCTGAAATGTAAGTGACACTGCGCCCAATGTACCTGCTGCTTTCTCGGGACACTGACATCCTGTGACAAGCTGCATGACTGACTCAGACGCTGTTGTTCAAAACTTTGGGTCTCATGGAGCCAGATCAAAGAAGCGTTGTCAGGTGTGGTTGAGAAGGCACCTCTGACCTAAGGCCGGCACACCTGCTTCTGTTCTTGGGTGAAGGGAAAACACATACTTGTTTGTTTTCTTTTTTCTTTCTTTTTTTGAAACACATGCTTGTTTTCTTAAGTAGTAATTATCAACATTCTAAAGTGGACCAATGACTTTGTCTTTTTTGTAAAAGTGAAATTATCCTTCCAAATGAACACCTCAACTCACCTGTTCCTCATGCAACTTGAGTGGGATCTGGTTTCCTCCAGCTTCCAGGCCCCCACCTGGAGGACACTCCTGCAGGATCCTGACAGCCAATTACCACCATCCTCTGGGACACGGGGCATAATGCTAAAATTGGGGGATGGCTCTGGGGCTGCTACTGCCACACCTGTGCTGGGAGGGTGGGCGGCAGGAACCTGGAGGACCCTCCATTGGGATCCCGACATCCCATTACCACCATCCCCGGGGACACGGGGGACAATGCTGAATCTGGGGGATGGTTCTGGGGCTTGTTAGCGCCATGGCTGTTGGGGGTGGGGAACAGGGGACATCCTGCTGAACTCTGGGTGCTTGCTGCTCAAGGTCCATTACCTGCACTGTGCCAGGGGATGGGAGGCACTGAAGTTGGGGATTATGTGCTGTCTTTACATGCATTCTTCCTGGGGAACATAGGAAACCCTGAAATGTCTGCAACCCATCCCACAAAAGCTTGGGTGAGAAGGTGCCCTGGAGTTCAGGGGTGTGGGGGATAGGGCCTGTTGATGGACATTGGGCAGAAGAGACTTTCAAGGGGAAAAGAAAACCCATCTGAGTCCTCACGATGAACTCGCTTCATGCGCCCTTCAAGAACCCTACCCCTAGGAACCCCACGACAGTGGAGAGCCCACACTGAGGGAGCCAGAACCCGCCCCCACCACCCCGATCTCTCCTAGCATCCCTTTGCCTGCCCCGCCTCTGCGTCCTAAGGCAGCTCTGGGTCTCCCCACAGAGGACATAGCTCCACTCCCATGTGCTGATGGTTGGAGGGTGGTGCCCTGAGCCCATTGGATGCTGTGCCTGCCTGTACTGGGTGAGCCCCCCTTACACCAACACCTCCCTGCTTTTGCAGATATTGCTGGAGGTGGCATCTCCTTGCTGGAACACCTGGCTCTGCAGGGCAGTCATGGGCGGGTCGTGGGCAGGGCCCTTCCCCCCCAGACATCTGGCACCTTCTGGGGACCCCTCTGGCTGCAGACCACTCTCAGAGCACTGCCCCTTACCTTCCTTCACCAGCCCTGCCTATAGAGCTGTTCCTGGCTACTGGCAAGGTCAGCTGTTCTCAGACCTTCCCAGGCTTGGGCTTTAGGAAATGCAATGGTTGGGGTGCCTTGGTGGTTCGGTTATTAAGCATCTGCCTTCAGCTCAAGCCACGATCCCAGGGTACTGGGATGGAGCCCGGCATCTGGCTTTGGGCTCAGTGGGAAGCCTGTTTCTCCCTCTCCCACTCCCCAGCTTGTGTTCCCTCTCTCACTGTGTCTCTCTCTGTCAAATAATAAATAAAATCTTAGGGGAAGAAAAGGAAATGCAGTGGTTTCCCACATTTCCAGGCAATTTTAAGACCCCAAAATATAATGCTCTAAGCGGGAGGAGCTTCACCTTCTGGTCTCACCCATGGAATGGATAGTGCTTCTCTGACCTTCCGAGCCTCCTTCTAGGATGAGTCCACTTGGAATGTGTCCACTGGAATATGTATACATATGCTTGGTTCTGCAGGGAAGCTCCAGGATGAACAAGAACAACCTCCCTTCTGTACTGTTGGAGTTGTGAGCCAGGAACATTGATTTTTCACTTAAAAAGAAAACATATTGTTATTGTTGGCACTAAAGGAACAAACCCTTTTAAACATTTTAGGGAGAAAAGGAGAGGGTTTTATTCAAACCCAAGCCAAGACAGCTGCCTGGGAGACACAATCTTCACAAGGAAGGGAGTGCTCCGGGGGAGGAACATTTGGGGCAGGTTTCTATATGTGTTCTGTTTTGTTTTCCATACAGAGTGACACATAATCATGAAGAAAAACATTCCAGAAAGTTACAGACTTTCTTATGTTTTCACTATGTGCAAGTCAGTATGACTTTAATCTTGTGGGAACAGGAGAGGTTCTTTTGTTTTTCTCATCTTTGTGTTTGCAATGGCATTTTTTTGTTTGTTTGTTTGTTTCTCTTTTTCTTCTTGAAGGAGATGTACAACATGTGCTTGGGGGCAGAAAAAGGGTCCATGCTCTGAGGTCTTGCCCAGTCACTTTGAGCTTGGTAGAATGTTAAAGGATAGCTTCCCTGGGAGCCCAGGATCTGGGCCCATGGATGGTAAAACGCAGAAATTCCCATTATCATTCTAATGACTACTAAAGAGAGGAAATTGAGACAAAAGAACCTTTAATAATACTACTAAGAAATCAAAATGATGCCTACAGAAGTTTACCTGTTCCATGGTCAACACAGGTAACAGAGGTGTTCACAGAAGCTGGGCTCCTCCCTTTCTCCTGCCCAAATCTCTGAAGCACACAGATGATTTAAAGTCAGAATTTTAGAACCTCCCAACATCTTAGAGATGTCTGGCACCATTCCCTTGGACTACAGAATAAAACAGAGTAGCTCATTGTCACAACACTAAATAAAACATGAAGTCCCCCTAAAGCTTGGATACACTGTCTTAGTTCTTTCTCTGCATATTTTGACTAATGCAAGTCATAGTCATACCATATAAACACTACGATGGTTGGGAAGTAAGTAATCATGGGCAAGGGAATAGTTTAGTATGTTTAGAAGCATTGTCTCACTTTGTAGAAGAGGCTGAGCTGAGTGTTTTTAAACACTATTTCAGATCTGTCTTACAGCACACTCTGAACATACCAGAACCTGAATCAATTTTATTTTATTTTATTTTTTTTAGATTTTTATTTATTTATTTGACAGAGAGAGAGAGATCACAAGTAGGCAGAGAGGCAGGCAGAGTGTGAGGGGGAAGCAGGCTCCCTGCTGGGCAGAGAGCCGGATGTGGGGCTCAATCCCAGGACTCTGAGATCATGACCTGAGCTGAAGGCAGAGGCTTACCCCACTGAGCCACCCAGGCGCCCCCCGAATCAATTTTAAAAAGATAGTTCTTTCAGTAACTTTAATACCAGAAAAATATTATAATGTCTCTATTTCTAGAGCTCTTTGCATCTCTTACTCAGAGCTCCTGCATGCTTAATGATCATGATGGACAGAGGTAAAAAGGCCAGCTGAATTCATTCTGGTTGACCACACAACAAGAAAATCCTAAGAATTGAGATGTTTCCAGATTGAGAAGACCAGAGATAAGAGGGAAATAGTTCCGTGTATGGAATAACAAAGGATTTGGAGTCAGTTTAGGGATCCCACTTAGGTTTCTGACACTAAAATCCTCTGTGACTCACACCATCTCTGAGCCCCAGTATAACCATCTAGAAAATGTGATTAATAATATCCACATCATAGTTTGGAAGTTTGAGAGGGAGAATTCCACAAAGAGTCAGTGTGATGGCTCTTAAGACCAGGTGCTCAGGAAGCCATGATTATTATTGGGGTCTACTTCTTTTCCAGAAGAAAGAACACATGTTGAATCCATATTTTTTTTTTAAGATTTTTATTTATTTATTTGACAGAGAGAGATCACAAGTAGGCAGAGACGCAGGCAGAGAGAGAGAGGGGGAAGCAGGCTCCCTGCTGAGCAGAAAACCCGATGTGGAGCTTGATCCCAGGACCCTGGGATCATGACCTGAGCAGAAGGCAGAGGCTTTAACCCACTGAGCCACCCAGGCTCCCCATGAATCCATATTTCTAATAGATGACTCACAAGATGATTTTCAGACCTTAAGGAAGGTCAAGAACCTGTTACTGTGTCATATTTCACTCCGAAAACATGCTGTTGGACTGGTGAGGACAATACAATAACACCATCATCACTAGGGATGAGGAGCTTCCTATTTCCATATGGCCATGTTGTACCTCTTAGCTCAGGGCTACTGAAAAGGGCAGCTGTGGGGGGAACACAGGCCAAGGCTGCCAGGTGTGGCTAGGGCAGGCAAAACTCTGACTTAAGGCTCAACTCTTGTCTATCTAATTATACTGCTCTTCACAGATAGTGTGCCATTGTCTGCAAGCTCTGATGTAGGAAAGGTTGAGGATTTCCCTTGTGATTCCCTCTCTGACCCTTAGGATATGTAGCAAAGTTACATTTAATTTTTAAACATTGAGGGACTTCATGATTTTCTTTTCATTATGACTATGGCTCAGTTCTCCTGTGGTCTAAGAATATAATCTAGTTAATTTCAGGCTTTAAAATGTGTAGACTTGCTTCATGGCCCAACATTTCATCTACTTGGGTAAATATCCTAGGACCACTTGAAAATAATATATTCTGTACTTAATGTGTAATGTTCCATATGTGTCAATTAGGTCACATTTGTTATCAATGTTTCACCTGCTTTTTCTATCAGATATTGAGAAAGATATATTAAAATCTTCAAACAATGCTACTCTAGTCAACATTGCATTGGAGAATCTACCAAGTGTTATAAAGCAAGAGAAACAAAAAGAACAAGAATTGAGGGGATAATTGTGACTTTATACAGATAATATAAGGGTGTACATGGAAAATATAAAATATCTATAAATACACTACTAGAATTTAAAATGGAAAACTTGCAAATCTTAGAACCAAGAAAACAATCCAGAAAGCAACCTGGGGGAAGAGATTTCTTATGGATGGAAGGAGGAACATCAGAATAATGTCAGACCTGTCCACAGAGACCTGGCAAGCCAGAAAGGGCTGGAAAGACATATTCAGGATACTAAATGAGAAGAACATGCAGCTAAGGATACCTTATCCAGCAAGGCTCTCATTCAGAGAAGAAATAATACCTATTCTTCTGAAGCTGTGTCAAAAAATAGAAACAGAAGGAAAACTTCCAAACTCGTCCTATGAGGCCAGCATTACCTTGATATCAAAACCAGGCAAAGACCCCATCAAAAAGGAGAATTACAGAGCAATATCCCTGATGATCATGGATGCCAAAACACTCAACAATATCCTAACCAATAGATCCAACAGTACATTAAAAGGATTATCCATCATGACCAGCTGGGATTTATTCCTGGGATGCAAGTGTGTGGTTCAACATCTGCAAATCAATCAACATGAGAGAGCACATTAATCAAAGAAAAGACAAGAACCATAGGATCCTCTCAATTAATGCAGAAAAAGCATTTGACATAATACAGCACCCTTTCCTGATTAAAACCTTCAGAGTATAGGGATAGAAGGGACATTCCTCAGTTTCATTAAAACCATTTATGAAAAGCCCACAGCGAATACCATTCTCAATGGGGAAAAGCTGAGGGCTTTTTCCTTAAGATCAGGAATACATATACAATACCCACTCTCACCACTATTGTTCAACATAGTACTAGAAGTCCTAGCCTCAGCAATCACACTACAAAAAGAAAAAAAGGCATTCAGATTGGCAAAGAATTCAAACTCTCTCTTCCCAGATGACATGATACTTTATGTGGAAAACCCAAAATACTCCATTCCCAAATTATTAGAACTCATAGAGCAATTCAGTGATGTGGCAGATACAAAATCAATGCACATAAATCTGTTGCTTTTCTATCCACTAACAATGTAACTGTAGAAAGAGAAACTAGGGAATTGATTCCATTTACAATCACACCAAAAACTGTAAGATACCTTGGAATAAACCTAACCAAGGAGGCAAAGGATCTATACTCTAGAAACTACAGAACACTTATGAAAGAAATGGAGGAAGACACAAAAAGATGGAAAACCAATCCATGCTCATGGATCAGAAGAATAAACATGGCTAAAATGTCTATGCTGCCCAGAGCACTTCACACTTTCAACACCATCCCTGTTAAAATACCATTGGCATTTCTCATAGAGCTGGAACAAACATTCTTAAAACTTGTATGGAACCAGAAAAGACCCCACACAGCCAGGGAAATGTTGAAAAAGAAAACCAAAGCTGGAGGCATCACAATGCCTGAACTCAAGCTACATTCCAAAGCTGTGACAGCATGGTATTCACACAAAAACAGACACATAGATCAATGGAACATAATAGAGACCCCAGAAATTGACCCTCATCTCTATGGTCAACTCATCTTTGACAAAACAGGAATGAATATCCAATGGAAAAAAGACAGCCTCTCCAATTAATGGTGCTGGGGAAATTGGACAGCCACATGCAGAAGATTGAAACTCAACCATTCTCTTACTTTTGTGTGTACAAAAGTACACACAAAACACACAAAACATTCTCTTAATTTTGTGTGTACAAAGTTAAACTCAAAATGGATGGAAGACCTCCATAAGAGACAGGAATCCATCAAAATCCTAGAGGAGAACATAAGCAGTCTCCTCTTCAACATCAGCCACAGCAACTTCTTCCTAGACACATCACCAAAGGCAAGGGAAACAAAAGCAAAAATGAACTATTGGGACTTAGTCAAGATAAACACTTCTTCACGTCAAAGGAAACAGTCACCAAAACAAAGAGACAACCCATGGAATAGGAGATACTTGGAAATGACTTGTCATATAAAGAGCTGGTATCCAAGATCTATAAAGAAACTTAAACTCAGCACCCAAAAAAGAAACAACCCAACCAAGAAATGGGCAGAAGACATAAGCAGACATTTCTTCAAAGCATGCAAATGGCTTACAGACACATGGCAACATGTTCAACATCACTTGCCATCAGGGAAATACAAATCAAAACCACAATGAGATACCACCTTACACCAGTTAGAATGGCCAAAGTTAACAAGTCAGGAAATGACAGATGTTGGAGAGGATGTGGAGAAAGAGGAACCTTCCTACACTATTGGTGGAAAAGCAAGCTGGTGCAGCCACTCTGGAAAACAGTATGGAGCTTCCTCAAGATGTTAAAGATAGAACTACCCCACACCCAGCAATTGCACTCCTGGGTATTTACCGCAAAGATACAGACATAGTGAAAAGAAGGGGCACCTGCACCCCAATGTTCATAGCAGCAATGTCCACAATAGTCAAACTGTAGAAGGAGCCAAGATGACCTTCAACACATGAATGGATAAAGAAGATGTGGTTCATATATACAATGGAATATTCCTCTGCCATCAGAAAGGATGAATACCTACCATTTGCATCAACATGGATGGAACTTGAGGGGATTATGCTGAATGAAATAAGTCAGGGAGAGAAGGACATTTACCATATGATTTCACTCATATGTGGAATGTAAGGAGTAGTGTGGAAGACCATAGGGGAAGGGGGGAAAAATGAATGGGAAAAAAATCAGAGAGGGAGACAAACCATGAGAGACTATGGACTCTGGGAACCAAACTGAGGGTTACAGAGGGGAGGGGAATGGGGTAACAAGGTGATGGGTATTAAGGAGGGCACGTGTTGTGATGAGCACTGGGTGTTACATGCAACTAATGAATCGTTGAACATTGCATCAAAAACTAATGTTGTACTATATGTTGGCTAACTGAACATAAATAAATAAATACGCTTTCTACATGAAAAACATAATGGGAACAGAATTCCAGATTTGCATGATGAAATATTCTCAAGATATGTTTCACAGCATTGTAAATATACTTAACACTACTGGACTTTATACTGAAATTGTTTAAAATGGCAAAATCAACGTAAGGATTTTTTACAATTTTTTTAAAAGTACACTCTGTATGATTCCATTTTTATGAGGATTTTATTAATTTATTTTAGAGAGCGAGAAAGAGCATGGCACAAGAGTCGTGGGAGGGGCAGGAGGTAGAAAGGAGAAATGTGAGCCCACACTGCACTGAACACAGACCCTATGGGGCTCAATCCAACACCATGAGATCACATCTTGAGCCAAAATCAAGAGTCAGGGGCTTAAACAACTGAGCCACCATCCATCTCCTTGGGCATTAGTATTGGTACATTCCTTTCTCTCTCCACCACTGCTATTCTGAACACTCCTGAAAATACCTCCGTGAAAAATCGTGCCAGAGTTTCCTGGGGTGAGTCTGAGTATGGGCACTGCTAGGTGATGGGTGCACCCGCAGCCTGGGATGGGCACTGCTCACTGATTTATCAGACAGGGGTGACCATCACCCTTCTCTCCAGGGAACCCCCATGTCCTCAGGCACCTGAGGGCCACCCAGCCTAGGAATTCACCTTCTCTGGGAAAGGACAGATGGGACTTCTTTCTCTGGCCAGGACTATGAACCCTGATCCTGGGAAAGGAGAGCTCTCCTAGGACTCCTGGCCCAGCCAGGCATCTGTGGCCACTGTATGTGACAGAGAGAGAGCATCTGGTCCTTGGAGGGAATGAATGCCTTAAACCAGCCTTGTGTGGGGCATGTGGGAGCAGCAGCCCCTGTTTCTTGGGGAGCAGTGATGTGTACAGAAGGAAGGAGGCTGGGGTGGAGCCTTCTAAGCCACACCACAGTCTCCTTTGGTTCTGAAACCAGCAGGAAGGAAGCTCTGAGGACAGAGACTCCAGGAGGATTTCCATCTAGGGAAAAGGGGCCTGTTGGAGGGCACTGAAGCTGCCAGCCCTGCTGGCCGCAGGCCATTTGCACAGGATCACCTCCAGTGCTTCCTTAGCACATTTTCCATGTTTGTGTGTGGACAGTGATTGGTCCACTCAGTGCTGGTGCACTTCCAGAGACAGACTAGAACACTTCCAGGGCCTGCTAGTGGGTCAGAGGACCCCCACCCAGAGAAGCAGAGGATGTCCCTCTTCCTCCAGAGCTGGGGAAGGCAGCCACCATCCCGGGGCAGGATGTGGGCCAGGCATGTGTTCTTTCTTAAGCCCCCATGTTCAGTGGGCATTGCTGTGCCTGAGAAAGGCCCTCTCAGCCTGAGTCAGGAGCCATGAGAGGCTGTCTCCCATCCTGACCCAGGATCATGACCTGAAATGATCTTGTCTTTGGAGGGCGGGTCTCCTTCAGGAGCCAGGCAGGGGCAGGCCCTGCAATAGCTCTTCATTCGAGGAGGAGTCATGGAGACTGTGTGTTTGTTAGCCCAGCAAGTGAAAGAACCAAGCCCATGCTCAGATTCTAACAGAAGCAGAATTTCAATGCCCTATTTGGGGGCAGCCACCTCCCCTCTTATGTGGCCTTGGGGGATCCCAGGGAAAGTCTTCCTTGTTCTCGTGCCCTCAGAGGGAGGAGCTGGCCCTGTGTCCTGGGGTCCCCACCCTGCCCCACTGCTGAGGAAGAGCCACACACTGGGACGCGGTGTCAGGAGTGTGGTCTCCATGGGGCCTGGCGGCTGCATGGAAGAACTGAATTGCTTTTTTTGGTGGGGGGTTCTCTGGTGACACTGTTCACCATCCCCCACTAGACTCTGCAGTCCAGGCTCTGTGCCCAGCTTAGGTCAATCACCAGCACCCCACATTCTCCTGCCATGGGAGTGATCATTCAGCATCACCGCGTTGCATAGAGGCGGAGAGCAGGGCCCAGAGAGGGGAGGCAAATGGCTCCAGTCACTGGACTGGTCAGCAGAGGGGCTGGAAGGCCAGCCCTCCCGAGCACCTGTGAGCCCAGCCAGAGACTCCCTGAGCCCAGAGTGAGCCCTCCCCTGCCTGCCCAGCCACACACTGGCCCCTAAGCTGGATGATGGACTGTTCTTCTTGGCCCTGAGGGTGTTGCTGGCCAACTCGGAGGGGGAGTACAGCTGGTGGGATAGGCTGTAGCTACAGGACAGAGTGACACATCTGAGCTAGCAGGAGCCCCTCTGTGGTCTCCCTCCCAGAGGCTGCCTGGGAGCTGGATGGAGTCTGGGTGCCCTAGGGGCCGGCACACAACAGGGTTTGTGCTGACCAAGGAGCCATGACCTACAGGGAGAGTCCACTCTGCCCTCTCCCAGCCTCTGCGCCACATCACCTCTCCTCACTGTGGGGCTCCAGGACCCAGAACCAGGCCCCATAGGACTGACTTGGCTCTAGCTTGTAATGACTTTGCAGCCACTGGAGCAGCTGGATTTCCTGGGGCTGGAGGGAGGACTGGCTGCAGACAAGGACTGGGCTGGGGGAAGTGCGGGGCCTCATGAAGGGTGAAGGATGGGGCAGGGGCTGAGTCCTGGGACCACTGCTCATGTCTAAAAAGGGCTGAAATCCCTGAATTCCCATAGGGTCCCTCATTACAGTAACAACACCCTCACACTCGGGCATCCTGGTGGTGGGCCCCTCCTCCCTGCCCTCCTTCCCACACTTCTGACTCCAGCCAGGGCTGCAACCAGGGACAGTCTGGACATTTGTCCCAGGGTCCTACCAGGAAGATAAGGATGGAGGAGGAGAGGAGAAGGGGAATGGGGTGGACCGCTCTTCCCCCTACCCTGAGTCTGCCTCCACTGTTGCCTCCAGGTCCTCTTGCCCAGCCCTGCACTTAGATGGATCCTGGGAGGCAGTTTGCATTCCTGGCCAGCTAGGTGGGGTGTATTCAGTGACCTTTGTGTCCCCAGATGTCCAACCCACCTAGCCTTGTACCTTGAGGCTTGCTGCCCAGGATGGCCATGGTTCCAGGGCTAAGCAGACTTTGGGGCCACAGAGCCCTTGGTGGTGGTGAGGAAACACTGGGGACCGGCCAGGTGCAGAGCCCTGGGTCTCATGCACGTCCACTGTGGGACTGGGTCATGGTAGAGATGCTGTGTCCAGGTCCCCTGTGTACACCTGGCCCTCTCAGGAGGGAGGCCTGTGTGCCTGGTGGACCTGTCCTGCATCTGCCCCTGGAGGAGTGGTCAAGTTCAAGAATTTCCATGTCGAACCCTCAGGGACAGTTGGGAACCTGGGGTCAAGAGAGGCAGGGACTGGCCCAGGACAAAGGAGGGGTACAGAGTCCAAGGAGTGGGGCTGCTCTCCAGTCCCAGCCCCAACCCTCCCATGAGGTTTGCTTTGGGGGTGAGAGTGCCTCAGATCCTTGGGGATAGCTACCCACCCCATCCCATGTGGGGACATGACTTTGGGCATCCCCAGACAAGTAAGGCATGTGTGCCTGCACATGCGTGCATGCACACACACACACACACACACACACACACACACACACACACCTATGATTGCCCAGCTTGAGGTCAGAAGGGGGGGCACCCTGGGGGAAAGGTGGGTGACAAGGGGCAAAGAAGAAAGAGGTTGGAGACAGCTGGGCCATGGGGCAGGGGCATCAGGACCTCTAGCAAGATCCCATATCTATAGCATGGGGTTGGGAGACAGGCCGGGCTTATGGTCAGGGGGTCCCCAAAGGGCCTAGGGGCATTACCAGGGCACTGGGAGAGGACAGGGTCTGGGGTCTGGGGTCTGGTTTCCATCACCATCCTGGGCTACTGGAAGTAGGAAGAGATACCCCCTAAGTCCAGATGGGGTTACAGCACAAACAGCCTCAGTTTACTCTTCTGTCCCTTGGGTCATAGAGATGGGATGTCTTTAGGGTCCCACAGGCTTGTAGAAAATTCTCTTGGCCTTGGATCTTCATCACTGACCCACTGTTCTCCCAGTCCTGGGAAAATGCTTTGTACTCTCTCGAGGTCCTTCTGAGCAGAGGACAGCCTGGGGGCTTAGGGGCATGATGACCTGGGTTTGCAGGATGTGGAAAAGCACTGGACCACTGGTCTAGGGACAAAGGTCAGGACTCTCCTTGTTGCAGCCTCAAGGTCCCCATTTAGAAGAGGTTCCAGAGTCAGTGCTCTTGTCAGGGTGAGGAGGCCTTAGGAAGGAACCAAGCACCAGGACAGGAGAGGGAAACGGGAAGAAGGTGGGTCTGAGGTTTCTCACATCGTCCCCAGAGCCCCCAAGTCCTGCTCCTGGGAGACACACAGAGAAGACAGAGACAGAGAATGAACACAAGAGAGGGAACCAGGAGAAGTCACAGACTTTCTTCAATCAGGTTGGAAACAACATCCCATCATTTTGCCCCATTCTATTCCTTAGAACACAGTCACACAGGCCATCCACCCTGTAGGGGAGAAAATTACACAGGGATGTGTGACCAGGATTCAGGAATGTTAAGAACCAGTTTGGAGACTGACCAGCACATGGGTGCAGACGAGGCCCTGGAAATTGGGCCTAAATCTAACTGGAGCCCCTGGACGTCTGTGTCACGAGAGGCCAAGGTCGAAATCATTTCATCGCAACCTTCAGAGGGGGTCTGGGAGACAGGCAGGAGGAGGGTGGCTTTGCCTGGACCCCAGAGCATACCCAGACCTCTCTAAGCTGTGTTCTATGCTTCATCCAGCCCCTCTCTCAAACTAGCATTACCACACACATGTCCCAGTCTCCTGTGACAGCAGGAACATATGTAAAGGTCCTACCCCTGATGGCGTCCCTAGAAGTAGAAGCCAGAAGACCTCACTGTGCAGATGGGGACCCTGGGGAGGCCCTGAGAGGCACAGGGTCTGTCCAGAGTCATAGTCCTGGTACGAGCAGGAGCCTGGTCTGAACCTGGCTCTGCGTCCTCACAGCAGGGACACTGTCTGCACCCAGGCCTCAGAGGGGCTGTGGGTAGGCTATGTGGGTGTCACTGTATAGATGGGGCACGAGGTAGAGGGTGAGCATTTAGCAGCTGGGGGAGGGGGGCCCTTGGGGTGCTCTGGTATGAGGAGGAAGTCGGGTAAGGGGTCCCCAGGAAGTGGTGACCTCACTTCCCTGACAACAGAGCCTAACAGAAATCGGAACTCAGGTAACCTGGCACCCACATTCCAAAGACAGCCCCAGCCCTGTTCATTTTGTTGGAGATCCTCAAAAGAAGAACATGTTTGCATGTTGTATCCCAAAGTCTGGAGGCTGCAGGCAGAGGAAAGCACACCCTGCAAACACGTTTCCTGCTCAGAAGGACCTCGAGGGAGTACATATCATATCAGGGCTCCCAGACATCTCTGGTCATTTGGCCAGAAGTACAGAAAGGTGACACCATCAGGCCCAGAGCCAGCCCCTAGCCCCATTCACTCTGATCCAACCTGTGCAGCCCCAGGTCCCCTCCCCGTGCATGCGTGCATGTGTGTGTGTATGTGTGTGTTTGCAAAGAAGACTCACATGGGGTGCACCCACCCCACTCAAGAGCAAGGGTCAGCTGCCCAATGGGCAGGTCATGTCCACACCCCAGGTCAAGGCTGGCTGGGTGGGACGGGGTGTAGGGGGCTGCAAGCTTCTCCCCAGGGTTTATATTGTGTCCTGCAGGTATGGGTCCCTTTCCCAGGTGTGGGGTTGTGCACGCACAGGTCTGTGTCTGATCTGGGAGCAGCAGGGAGACTGGGCAGGAGAACAGTGAGGATGATCGGGCAGGGCTGTGATGCATCCAGGATGGCTACCAGTCCCTGTCTTTGCAGAACACCAGGGACGATGAAACAGGGAGGAGGCTGGTGGACACCGGCTCCATCTCCCTGTCAGGGAGTGACTTAGGGGGCTCTCCAGGAGCAGGGATGGGACTGCCTGGGAAGGCCTTTGACACTGCCCAGGTCACTGTCCCTGGTGGTACCACACTGGAATGTGGTTCTGGACCTGGAGCACAAGGAGGCCAAGCCTGAGGGTGAGAAGGCCAGGGCTGGCTGTATGTGGGTGTCTGGGGACAGGTCAGTGCTAGGCCCCACAGGAAAGGAAACCCCAGAGGCTGGTGTGGGGCCAGGAACAAGGACTGGGCTCAGAGCACCCAGCAGGTGGACTGCAGTTGGGGAGAGGTTCTGGTGAGGGTTCCTTCCTGGCTCTAGCTTCTATATGAGGCTCTGGGCTGAGCTCTACCTCTTCAAAGGCATGCAAACTTGTTCTTCATTCCAGGGTCTCCAACTAAATGAGCTGGGCAGGGGGCTTTCTCTGGAATGTGGGTGTCTGGATACCTGGGTCTAGCTCTGAAGAGCCAGAGCTGGCCCCAACTTCATCCGCAGGTTCAGAGGGAGAGATGGTGCCTGGAGAGACTTCAGCAGGAGACCAGGAGCCAGCAGGTGACCAGGCACCTGCCCAGGGAGAGTCTGACACGTCCTGGAAGAGGTGGCTCCGCCCCTGCCCCTCCCCCAGCTCCTACTCCTGCTCCCACCCCTGCTCCTGTTCCTGCCCCTTCCCCTGCCCAAACCTGTGCTCCTGCTCTTGCATCTGTCCTGGCTCCTGCCCCTGCCCTTGTCTCAACCCCTGCCCCTACTCCTGCTCCTGCGGGGCTCCCAGAGCCACATCCTGAGCCCACAGCCCTGCTCCTCGTACAATTATCCCTTGTTCTATCCCCCCAACCACAGGAATGTTTCATCCCGTACCTGTATATTCTTTCTCTCTGGTACATATCAACTGTTATTTATCTTTCCATGTTCTGCATACTGTTTATTATTTGTTTTAAATAAAATTACTTGTTTTCACTTGAACACATCATGAACATTAAGTACATTCCCAACGCTGTGTCACCACACCACAGAACATCGCTGCAGGACATCTCCTTCCCCAAAGGAGACCCTGAACCCAAAGCCCTCCCTGCCCATTTCTCCTCCAGCCCGGCCTCTCGCAACCCCTAAGCTGCTTTCTCTCTCTGTTCCTTTACCTGTTCTGGGTGTTTCTGTATGTGGAATCACACAATATATGTCTTTGTGTCTGTCCACCTATTTTTAAAGGGGACTCTTTTTTTTTTCTGTGTTTATGTGACAGAATTACCCTTTTTGATATTGAAACCCCCGATGGATTACAGATAAGATGTAATCATAGAGGTCCCTTTAGGAATTATGAGTACAATCTCAGGGTCAAGACACCTGTTCCTGCTGGGACACCACAGCCTGACCCCAGACAGGACATGTGGCCCACACAGAAACCAGGGAAATGCAGAAAGCTGGAAGACACACCACAAAGGGCAAACACATCGCTCACAACCCAGAGCCAGAGAAAAGTTTCACCTGACTCTGCTCCAAATCAGGCTCCAAGTCATGGGGTTCCACAGGGACAAAGATCAAACGCATGCAAGTCCAGGGGGGAGGATAGGCATGTGGAGAGTATGTTTTAGAGATGCAGGAGCTCCCAGGGAAGGATTCTGGCAAAGGAAACCCCTTTGAAAGCAGCGCTGGTCACCCTCAGAGTGGCAGGTGTCTGGTCCGGGGACCAGCAGCCCTGGGGAGAATGTGAGGAACCAGAAGTCCAGTGCAGGTCCCCTGGAGAGAAGGGTGAATGGCACCCCTGTCTGGGAGAACAGTGAGCAGCACCCATCCCAGCCCGCAGGTGCACCCATCACCTAGCAGTGCTCAGCCTCAGACTCAGCCCCAGAAACTCGCACGATTTTTCACAGATGGATTGTCAGGAGTGTTCAGCACAGTGATGGTGGAGGGAGCAGGGAATGGAATGATGCTAATGCTCAAGGAGATGGATGGGATCCACAGTCCCAGTCCTCATGATAGAATGTCCTGTAGCTACTGCCCCAGGGTCGTCTGGGCACAGGATCTGGGAAGCCCCTCTTGAGAACCCCTCCTGCCACCCTGCTCCTGGGAAATTTCAGAATTGTTTGAGGAGGTGGAGAGGATCCAGGGTGACAGGAGGGTCAAGGAGAAGGAAGGTCAGCACTGGGAGGACAGATGGATGTGCCCTGAGCCACCATCCAGGGCCCAGGTTGTGATGCCCTTGGACCTCACCCCAAATAATAGCTCCTGATGTATGGACCGAACTCCTGCTATTTCACTCCCTCCTTCCCTACCTCATTTATTCACTGTCTCATTCATGACACTCTCTCTCCTTCCCCTCCACCCCTCCCTTCCCTGGCCCACTCTATCACCCTCCCTGTCTCCCTCCCATCGCTCCTCCCTCCTTCCTCTCACTCCCTCCCTCTCATCCTTCCTCCCTCTCTCTCCTGTTTCCCTCCCTCCCATCCTCCTGCCTTCCCTCCCATCCCCCTCCCTCACTCTCATCCTCCCTCACTCCAACCCTACCATCCTCCTTCTCCCCTTCCCTTTCTCTCTCACTCCCTCCCTGCCTCCCCCCTCCTCCCTCCTTTCTTCCCCTCCCTTCCTCCTTTCCTTTTCCCCCTCTTTTCCCTCCCTCCACTCCCTCATGCCTTCCTTCATTCAGCAGAAGATCTGGGGTCCCTGCTCTGTACTGAGCACTGCGGCTTCATCAGAGAGCAAACCCCAAACCCATGTGGTCTTGTCCACTGTGGAAGATGACAGGGGGCAGTCCTCAGGGCTAGCAGTGGTGATGAGCACCAGGAATCTACTCCTGAAAACAGGCTGGTTGTGCAAAGAAAAGAATGGAGCACGTCCTCTAGAAAAATCTAGTCCTGAAAAGTGATGAAAAGTAAATATATCCTAGACTTCATTCAGTTTAAGTGCTAATGGCCCATAGGCCCTGATTCCTAGAAGCAACAAAGAGTAAATCATCCAGTGTCAACTTGGGGCTTGTGACACAAATTTTCTGACCAAATGACAGCATTTCAGCCAACATCTCCAGAGCCTCCGTGTTTTCCCAAGGGTCTCTGTGATCCTCTGACTCTTCCATTGACCTCCTTGGGAAGCTCTGTATTGTCATCTTCCTTGTCTCCTGCCTTTTCTGCGACCCTTCTGTGGTCTCCCCTGCCCCAATCAGGGCCACCCTCACCAGGATTCCCCACGCCCCTTGGCTGGATGCCCACATCCCACACTGGGCTCCATAAGCCCTATGTTTTGTGCTCCCTGTGTGCTCCCTTGAAGTGGCCTGCATCTTCCTGCACTGGGTCTCCTCTGACAAGACTGTGAGGCCAGCCTGTGCCTGTGTCATGGGCATGGAAGCACGAGTCCAGGAGGTCCAGATGACCTGCTCCCAGTTCCAGCATGTGGAGCCTGGGCCTAGAGTGGTGCCTCAGCAGAGGAGGAGTCGGGTCCAGGGAGCCTGAGGGAGGATGTGGCACAGTGAGCCCCCAGGAGGATAGTGAGCATCATGGGGGCCTGGTGCTCAGGCCTGCTGGGACACCATGTCCCACCCACACTGGATCTGTCCACCCTCCCAGGCTGCAGGCTGGCAGTGCCTGGCAGGGGAGGGGCAAGACTGGTGCAGGAGAGAGCCCTCAGGTAGAGAGAAGGGGGCAGGCCCTCCCCAGCAGCAGGTGCACTGGGGCGAACTGAGGGGACATCAGCAGACAGCAGTGTCTGCAGCTGGGGTCTCCATGCAGGCCCCTTCCTGAGGCTCAGCACAAGCTTGTCTGGATGGCCTATGTCCCCAAACACAAAGTCTGGCCCAGGACCTCCCCTCAAGCTCCTACTCCCAATCCTTTGTACTCAGCTCAAGTGCAAGGAATGGCCAATAGTTTAGGTGGTGTTGGGTGCACAGAGACATGTGATTTTCTGGCCCACACTGTAACATTGCTGGCATTTTAAAGATCTCAGGTCTTGGATTAAAAAATGGCAGAATGCCAGGGACCCCAGACAGTTTTCTGGAAAGCTGCCTCTGTGCCTTGCAGCCCTCCCATCCCACCAGCTCTACTCAGAACACCTCCAGGCCACAGGCCAATGGTCTTGGGTCCTCAGATGGCCCAGATGATGTGACTTCAAAAAAGTGATCCAGGTGGGGCAGCAGGACACACTGCAGATTCCAGTAAACCCTCCTCCCAGAAATGAGGTTACTGCTGGACAAGCTGTCTGAAAAGAGCCAGGCCAGGGTTCCAGGAAGACACCAGAGGCACAGGAGTAACTGAGGAGCATGTGAAGGTCAGGTAGGGACAATGGGAATCTCAGGTGGTTTCGCCTAGGGGCAGCTCTAGTCCCCCTAAACCCTCAGTGTGATGACTTCACTGGGGATGGGGGACGGACCATGCCTGGAGGACCTGTGGCTCCACTGTCAGAGGTCACAACTTGATCTGTGCACAGGTGGGGAAACCCGGCCACACCCCAAAGAATTTCTGGAAACAGTAGCCCTCTCAGTGACAGCCAACCTGGGAGGTCAACCTTCCAGCAGCCTGAGGTGGGATGGAGCCACATACCAGCACACTAGCCAGAAATGGAAGGAGAACCAGTTCTTCATTTCAATAGTTTCTGAGTTACCAGTTTGTTCCTATGGTTAGTAAACTTTGCAAGGCCTTGAATATGTTCTCTTCCTGTTCTTTGCTGGAGAGGTTCTTGAAAAATCTCTGGTTTATGGGTAAAAGAATCCAGAATTGACTTTGGTTGGCACAGCCATGCTGGGAAAAGTATGGAGTTTCCCCCAAATGCTCTAAATGGAACTCCTGTATGATCTCACTACTGGGTAGACATTTGCAGGAAATGAAGTCAGTTTCTCGAAGTAAGAGCTGCACACTCTCACCCAATCTCCCCGAGGACAGGCAGCCACCCTTAGGAACAGGGCACCCATGTGGGAAGTCGTAGGCAACCCTCTCCTGGAGGCAGGTGCCTCCCTGGACAAGGGGCTTCCCCAGGGCTGGGCGGTCTCCACAGCAGCACATTCAATGTCCTGGATACTAGGAGGAGATGGAGTACAGCATCAGGTCAGTGAGGGTCAGGACACACTGCCCCAAATATGGCACCTTGGTAAATTAAATATAGAAACTGAAAGAATTTTCCATAGAGCAGAAGCAGGAAGTTCCCTCTGATCCCCAGCCATTAGCCCTTCTTCCCTGAAGCAGGTCAGAATACTCCCATGTGGCACTTTCTCTCTCCAGACCACAGGGAGGACATGCTTATCACCAGAGTCAAGGAATTTAGGGCCACAAAGGCTATAGAAACAAACCTGTTTAAACCAACCTTTATCTTCCTAGTTACCTTTTTACTGTTTACCAGTCCTAGCTCAAACCCCTGAGTCTCTCAGTTCTTCACACATTTGCTTCTTTGCCTAAAATGTAGGAGAACTGTCTGCTCCAATTGCCTCTGCTGGTCTCCATGTTCTTGTGAGACTCCCAGCAAAAAAGTCAATATACTTTGCCAGCTTTTCTCCTGTTCATCTGTCTTGGTCAATTTCCAGACCCAACCAGGGACCTTAAGAGGAGTTGAAGAAAACTTACCTCTCTTGCAGCCCTGGGTCGGGGGTGGTGGCTGGTGGAGTCAGGAAAATCCATCCCATCTTCCTGACCTTGGTTAAAACCACCCTCTGCTGGGAAGCAGCACAGGGCTGTGCATGGCTGGGGGAGTCAGGGGGAGGCAGGTGGAACATGTAGGAAGCTACCTTACCCTCAGCTGGAGGACTTGGCCCCACTGACAAGTCCAGGGTGTGATGATGAATATTATAATGGAAGCATCCTGAATATCAGACCTTCCCCACCCCAGGCTTCATTATTGCTACTCATTGTGGTTGCTACTGTTGGCTTAGTGACTTTTCTGAACTAACTTTGTCAAGTCTATGTTCTTTGCTGTGTGTGGCCACTGAATTCCTGTGCTGTTAACTTAGTGGTCAGCCAGTGGCTGGGCAGAGAGGTCACCCATGTTTCTGAGCTATGGCTACAGATCGGAGGGCCCAGCAACCTCCTCCTCAGGTTCAAATAGTCTGCTCCAGTGGCTCATGGAACTCAGAGAAACATGTTACTTCCTAGATAACCAGTTTATTAAAAGGACAGAACTCAGGACCAATCAGCTGGAAGCAATGAGCAGGGCAAGGTGTAGCAAAGGCTTGAAGTTCCCCCCATCTTGGAGTGAAAGAGGCCTTTACCCACCTCCACTCTGACTTTTGCTTTTACTTCCTAACTGATGATGTCCCTCCTTCTGGCTCATCTGTTAACTCAAGTCAAAGACCCAATGGGCACCAAAATGACCCCTCAAGCAATAACCACTGCCTGAGGTCACCAGCAAGACACCACACGATGGACCCCAAGACAATGATTGACTGGAACTTTACTGACCTCCTGCAATTGACCACTGACCTTTGTTCTAGATTTTCCTTATATAAAAGCCCAGGAGTGTTTTCAACACCTTGAGACCATGCCAGTCTTCGGTCTTCCCATGTCGGCTACACTGAGATACATTCCTTTCCTGTGTCACCACCACTTGTCTCTCTGCATTTGGATCTGGGACCCTGTGAATAGTGTAATGTAGCAAGTCAAATACCAGTCCTCCCCCACCCCCCCAGGGTTCTCTGCTGCTGCTCCTCTCACTGCCGTTCTGCTCTTGGCTTAGTGACATTTCTGAACTAATTTTGTCAAATTTGTATCTCTTGTTGTGTGTGGTCACAGAAGTGTCTGGTCTGTGAATGTAGCGGTCAACTGTTGACTCAGTGAGATTTCCTTAAACATCTGGAAACTGCCCTCCTTCAGAATAAAAACAAAAACAAAAACAAAAAAACCACCCAGTCCTTGCAGATGGGGAGGAGGGCTCTGGGTGTGTGGATGTCGGGATACACCTTCAGCACTAGCCAGACCTGTTAGCACTCTGCCTTAGCACTCTGCCTTGGCAAGCACTTCCTACTTGCCAAGTCTGACAATCACCAGAGGGCAGAGCCTGGGGCCTTCTCAGGTGGGCCCTGAGCAGGCACCCAGCCCATTCATGTGGTGTCCCAGGGGCTCAGGAATAGGTCAGAGCTTCCAGGCAACTTCTTCCCTAAAGCTCCTCATCACTCAACCTTTCTTCCAGTGATTCTGCTTGGTTTCAGTTTGCCCCAACTCTTATCCATTGCCCTAGGCAGCAGAGACTCACGTATGCCTTTAAATGGTTTGGACATTGAGTGTCCTCCAGTAGCCACCTCACTACTAGGATAGTTGGTGGAAAGCAACAAGTCACAGAGGAATCCAAGGGTCTGGACTTGGGGTTTCCCACTCCTGAGATGGGGACATCTGTGAGAGGAGCAGTGGCCAGCTGGTGGTGGGGGGGGGGGGTACATGTACCTGACATGGACAGGACAGATGAACAGGTGAGGCCGAGATCCCCGGAGTATGTTCCTGGCATCTGGACTGAAATGGTCTTCAAAGATGCAGATTGGTTGGGATCATCTTTAGGCTGAGGAGAAAAATGAGGGGAGCAGAGGAGACGGAGGAGGCTCATAACAGACACATAAAAAAAATTGTTCAACATCCCTCGACATGAGGGAAATACAAATCAAAACTATAATGAGATGCCACCTTACACCACACCAGTTAGAATGGCTACAATTAACAAGACAGGAAACAAGTGTTGACGAGGTTGTGGAGAAAAAGGAACTTTTTTACACTGTTGGTGGGAATGAAAGCTGGTGCAACCACTCTGGAAAACAGTATGGAGGTTCCTGAAGAAGTTGAAAATAGAGTTACCCTATGACCCTGCAATTGAACTCCCGAGTATTTACCCCGATGATACAGATGTAGGGAAAAAAGGGCCACCTGTACCCAAATATTCATAGCAGCAATGTCCATAATAGCCAAATTGTGAAAAGAGCCTAGATGTCCTTCAACAGATGAATGGATAAAGAAGATGTGGTCCATATATACAAGGGAATATTCCTGAGCCATCAGAAAGGATGAATACCCACCATGTGCATCGACATGGATGGAACTGGAGGGGATTATGTTGAGTGAAATAAGTCAAGCAGAGAAAGGCAATAGTCATATGATTTCACTCACACGTGGAACATAAGGAATAGAGTGGAGGACCACAGGGGAAGGGAGGGAAAACTGAATGGGAAGAAATCAGAGAGGGAGACAAACCATGAGAGACTCTGGACTCCAGGAACCAAACTGAGGGTTACAGAAGCAGAGAGGGTAGTTGGGTAACAGATATTAAGGGGGGGCACATGTTGTGATGAGCACTGGGTGTTATAGGCAAATAATGAATCACTGAACAGTACATTAAAATTTACTGATATACTATATGTTAGCTAACGAATTTAAATTAAAAATTAAATTTAAAAATAAAAAATAAAACTAAGGCAGAAACTGTACATAACTTAGAGGGCTCCATGCTCCCGGAGGCTGAGCTAGCAGCCACAGCAAAGGCTCTGACAGTCAGGGGAGGTGGCTCGGTGCACCCCTGCCCCTGAAGCCCCATGGTCATGGCAGGGTTCAGGGACTGGGGGGGGAAGATCCGACCAGAGGCCATCCTGGCTCCATGGCCACTGCAGGACCACTCCCAGCCCCACCAGGTGGTGTCTGTCTAGAACCAGGAAGAAAACCTTTTCCCTTGATTGTTCTTTTTAAAGATGGTTGCTCAGCATTGACACAGGAAAACATCTGACATAAAACTGGAGCCGTTCACAGCTGCAAATACCCAGAAGTGATCAAAGTGTAGTGACCACAAAGAAAGGACCTTGTGTCTCCAGGCAGGCCTCCCTTATGTGGGTGCAGCTGGGAGCCCTGGACATGCATGTGTGGGCAGGGCTGGGCTCCATGATCTCTCTCGAGGGGACAGAAGTAGGAGCCTGCTCTGACAGCTCTGCTCAGGACAATACCCCCTGATGGAGACGGAGACAGCCCCTCACGAGTCCCAGATGTCCTGGTGATTCTTGGCCATGGCCTGAATCTCAGCTTCTTCATGAAGAGGTGGGGAGGGCAGCCTAGCCACCATGGGTCCCACAGGTCCCCCAGGGGACAGCCCAGCAGCCACGTGTCCCACAGGTCCTCCAAGGATAGCATTTTGGTGAGCTTATGGTCCAGCAGGTACCTGTTCAAGTGGCTCTTGTCATGCCACACAACCTCAGTCCCATTAGCCAGGTCGACCTCCATCACCTGGTGACAGGCCAATGTCAGTCAGTGAACCTCCACAACCAACCCCCCAAAAAAGGCCCCCATGTAGTAAATGTCGCCCTGGTCCCTGGGGATGTGGGCCTGGGACTGTGGCCTGTGCGGGGACATCAAGGACCACCACCCTCCAGCCTTCCCAGGGGGCACATGGGCCTGGGAGCCTGCTGGTAAGTGACGGCCTAGTAGGTGACCTTGTGTCCCACCATGATAATCTTCTCTGCCCCCTGCAGAAACAGCTCCAGGAAGACCTATCTACAGGGACAAGGGACAAGGTGGGAGGAGGGTGACTGTCAGAGACTGGTGGCAAGACCCAAGAGCTGGGGGCCATGGACATCTGCACCTCCTTCCAGGGTACAGGCCCTGGGCTGCTTTAAGCAACAGCCATTCTCCCAGCCTGTCCTGAGCAAGTCTGCTTGTGGGGCCTCCCTACCTTCTGCTCCCAGAGATGGGGGCCATCAGCACCCCATCATACAAAGGGGAGCCTGAGGCTTCAGAGGTGGGAAACCAACCCCACGGTCAGCATGTTGGAGCCAGGAACACTCCCCCTGTGCCAAGCTCCCAGGCAAACCCCACAGGTACCCTGCGCTGGCCGACCCCCTGCAGGTTCTCTCCCCATCTGCCAGGAGAGGAGCACCTTTGGGCACAGCCCTCCTTTCTATGGCCTACAGGCTGATTAGAATCAGCAGGGCTGGCCTCCTGCCCCACTTTGCTTTGAGTGAGCTATCGCTGGCCCCCACAGAGCTGTCTCCACCCCCATAGGGTCCTCCCTTGAAGGCTACTGGGCCTCTTGCTGACAAGGTCCATCAGTCAACCACTGCTATTCCTAGGAGCGGTCACCCTCAAACTCCCCCAGATCAGGAATCAGGTCCAACCTGTGGACAGGGAAGGGGAAAGACAACCGCTGGAAGAAGAGGGGACTTGCTTAGGGCCCAGCCATGTGAATCCAAGAGTGGAAGCTTTCAGGTCCAGGTCTACATCTCCTGGGCTCCAAGAAGGTGGAAGGCTTGTCTCTCTGAGGGGACTACCTGTGGGGACGGCAGCTCCCCCATTGTCAGCAAGGTTGGGGAGCCCCTCTGAGTCTAATTTTTTAAGGTTTTATTTATTTATTTGACAGAGAGAGAGACAACGAGAGAGGGAACACAAGCAGGGGGAGTAGGAGAGGGAGATGTTCCCCGCTGAGCAGGGAGCCCAATATGTGATGTTTGATCCCAGGACCCTGGGATCACGACCTGAGCTGAAGGCAGATGCTTAATGACTGAGCCACCCAGGCGCCCTGAGACTGATTTTTCCACACAGGCACTAAGGCTACTTCCCTGTGCTTGCCCCATACCTGGCAGCTTAGCAAATCACTCACACAGGGAAAGTGGCACTATATTTAAAAAGGGGACAAGGCCACACACAGCCGGCAGATACAAGTCAGGTCATCTTGGGGCAAATCTAGGTCCAGCCAGCAGGGGAACAAGCCAGACATGAAGCAGGGGGAGAGGGAATGTAAAGGCCTGGCAGAGGGCAGAGGGAATGTAAAGGCCTGGAGTCAGGCCCAAGGCACATGTGGGACGACCACACATCTGGGAGGCCCACGGGTATGGGAGGGATATGGTGGGAGAGGAAAGGCTGGGGAGGACAGGCATCTGGGGAGCGCATCACAGAGAGGCTCAAAAGTTATGTTCTGAAAAGATCACTCCGCTGGTTACCAGAGAAGAATGGGCTCTGTACAACAGAGGACAGGGAGACCCTAACCCTAAGCCCTACCCCTAGCCCCACCCTAACCCTAATCAAACATCATACTCAGTTTTGAGGACTGACAGCTCTACTCTGAAATCACAAACAAGTCCATCAAGCTGGCTTTCACTCCTTGCTCAGTATTGTACTGAAAGTTTTACCCAGAACAAAGGCAAGAAATATGTGAAAGGAAACAGTAGAACTAGATCTATTCAGAGACCAGGGATGGCATCGTCTTATATAGAGAGCTTCCTAACGAATCAACAAAAAAAATGATCACAGCCAGTTCCCTAATTCTGCAAAATTACAAAAATATCAATACACAAAAATCTCTCTTATTTGTATACACTAGCAATGAATCATCCAAAAAGGAATTTAAGGAAACAATTCCATTTTAAGGAACATCAACATTGACAAAATACTTGGGAATAGATGTAATCAAGGTGTACATCTTGTACACCAAAAATTACAAAACACTGCTGAAAGAAAGTAAGGGAAACCTAAATAAATCTGAAGACACCACATGGTGATGAAAAGACATACTATTGACAAGATGGCAACAGTACACAAAGCAATGTGGAAATTCAGTGTGTTCCCAAGAAATTTCACAAAGGCCTTTGGGAAGAAATGCACAAACTAATCATAACAGTCATATGGAATTTTAAGGGACCACAAGATAGTTAAAACCATCTTGAAAAATAAAATCTAAGGTGAAAGGTCATACCTCCAAAGTTCAAATCTTAATATAAAGCAAGAGTAAATAAAACATTGTGATACTGTCATAAAGGTATGCATATACTCTGAAACAAGTAATACACTATATGTCAATTAATTGAATTTAAACTTACAAAAAATTTTTAAATAAATAAAATAAAAATTTTTTTAAAGTATGCATACTTTTAAAAGTATGCATCAGTGGGATTTAACTGAGAGCCCAGAGATAAACCCCTTCATCTATGGTCCACTGAATTTTGACAAGGGTGGACAACATTACACTGGGGAGATAGAATGGTCTTTTCAACAAAGGGTGCTAGATAATCGGCTATCCATGTACAGAGGAATGGAACTAGCCCTCACCTCACACCACATATAAACATTAACTCAAAATAAGTTAAAGTCTTAAATATAAGAGGTAAAAGTATAAACCCTAGAAGAAACAAATGGGGATAAATCTTCATAACCTTGGATTTAGCAACGCTTTTAGATATGACACCAAAGTATAAGAAGAGAAAGGAAAAAAATAGATAAAATAATACCCTCAAAAGAGATTTATTATGTATATATATATATGGATATACATATATGGATAAAATAATACCCTCAAAAGATATATCTATCTATCTATCTATCTTTTGAGGGTATTATTTTATTTATATATATAAACAAATATATATAAATAAATAATATGTATATAAATAATACCCTCAAAATAGATAAAATAACACCCTCATACCTGGGGAGCTTGCTTAAGACTCTCTTTCTTCTCCCTCTGCCCCTCTCCACTTGCACAATCTCTCTCACTCATTCTTAAAAAGGAAACATAAAAAAAATTAAAAATATTTGTACATCAGAAGATACTACCCAGAAAGTGAAAAGACAGCCCCCAGAACGGAAGGAAATATTTGTACATTATTTATCTAATAAGAATCTGTTGCCAGGGCGCCTGGGTGGCTCAGTGGTTTAAGCCTCTGCCTTCAGCTCAGGTCATGATCTCGGGGTCCTGGGATTGAGCCCCACATCAGGCTCTCTGCTCAGTGGGGAGCCTGCTTCTCCCTCTCTCTCTGCCTGCCTCTCTGCCTACTTGTGATCTGTCTCTGTGTCAAAGAAATAAATAAAATCTTTAAAAAAAAAAAAAAGAATCTGTTGCCAAGAATACGTAAAAAGCCTTTACAACTCAACAAAAAGACAACCTCATTTTTAAAATGGATGAAGGACTTGGATAGACCCTTCTCCAGAGAAATTATACAAATGGTGACTAGCATGTGAATAGATGTTAAACATCATTAGTCTTTATGGAAATGAAGATTTAAATCAGTTAGATATCCTTTTACACAAGTAGAATCATTATGATCAAGAAAACTAAAAATAACAAAAGGATGTTGAGAAACTGAAACCCTTAAACCTCACTTGTGAAAAATGGCGCAGTCTACATATAAAATAATTTGGCATTTATTCAAATAGATCAAAGCAGAATTACCATAGGGTTCAACAACTGTACTCCGAGATATATATACCCCCCAAATTGAAAACACTGTTTCAAACAAACAAACAAACAAACAAACAAAAATGTACAGGAATGTTCATAGTGGCAGTGTTCACAATAGGCAAAACCCAGAAACTATGCAAATGTCCATCCATGGGGAAAAGGATAAACAAAATGAGGTAGATCCATAAATGGCTATTTTGTTCTGCCCCATGAAGGAATGAAGTAAAATGGTTCATTTGTGGGGGAAAAATATTGTTGTTCCTTAAAATATTAAACACAGAATTCCACTGCAGCCTATACGCCCCCAAAAACTGAAAGTAGAAGTACCCATATTCAGAGCAGCATTTCTCACAACAGCCAAAAGGTGGAAGCCGCCCAAGTGTTCACTGACAGATGAATGGATAAACAAAATGTGGTTGATACACCATGGAGCATGATTCAGACTTAAAAACGAAGGGAGTTCTGACACAGGCTACAACCTGGAAGTCATTACACTGAGTGAAATCAGCCAGTCATGGAAGGACGGATACTGTATGATTCCACTTAGATGAGGTGTCTGGAACACAAAGCTGAATGTGGCTGCAGGGGTCTGAGGGGAAAGGACAATGGGGAGTTGGTGTTTCATGCATATAGGCTCCCTCGGGGAGAATGAGAAAATTCTGGAGAATGATGGACAACTATGAGAACTCAGTTAAGGCCAGAGAATTATGTACCTGAAATGTTTTAAGGGGTCAGTGTTCTTATGTTTAGTTACTATGAAAAAGTGAATGAAGGACTGATGCATGTCACAACAGGGATGGACACTGAAAACAGCCCCAGTGACACAAGCCATATAGAAATACCACTCAGACTGGAGCCGTCTGTGCTCCTTAAGTCCATCAAGGTTACCCAAATAAGGGAAAGTCCTGGAAAAAGTTCGAGAATAAGAAAACTGGATTCGAATGGAGAAGACATTTTAAACCATCAGGCAGGTGGTGACAGCTGAAGTGGGCCTGTGGTCTGGGTTCAAATGTCGGAACCATCATGATTTCCTCGCTTGGGGTTACGTGGTAGTTCCATGGCAACGTCCCTGTTTGAGGTAAAATGCATTAAAGTAGCCCGTGTGAAATGGCGAACATGGTAAAGAAACAACAGCTGGGGAGTCTGAGTGTGGAGATAAATCGTATTTGTGCTGCTGTGACAAGTTACTACAGATTTGAAATCACTGCAGAGTAAATGACTCTTCCAAACATCCACATTAGCACCATGTCACAGAAGTAGAGAGGACATCAGCCAAGCCCCCCCCAAATCCAGTTTACCCACCATGGAGAGGCCACTCACCGTTGGAGAAGGCCACATGTTAGCAAGAGACTCGTGGGAGGATTAAATTGGGCACGCCCATGTCTTGGATGCAGTAGAAGCAGTGGGATTTGGAATTCCAATTCTCCACAATGCTCCACCACAACCTGATTAGAACTGTGAAAAGGCATGAAGGAAGCCTCAGTAAAGTGGACTGGGGACTCCAGAAGGGGAGGCTGGAAGGGGGCACCTGGTGCTCAGGGCCCATTACAGACCCCACATTACAATCACCCACAGGAGAGACTCATCCATTCCAGGCCTCACAGGGGAAGCTGGAGGGTTCATCTCCTACAGGAAATCCACCATCCCCACAGCTCGGCTGGTGAGAATCCTCCATCACCCCAAACTCCTGCCTTTCTCCAGTGGACGTCCTTCCAAGCAACCCTCCCAGCTGTTTCCTCCTTCTCCATGAAATGATGGTCCTCTCCTTTGTTTCTTGCACTTGCCTGTGATGTGCCCATAGCTTGCTCATCCCAGATTGCCATTCTCTGCTCTTCCCAAATAAACCCATTTTGTGGGTCAAATAACTGGCCATTTGAGTTTAAGGCAAACAGAACTAATAAATTCAAGAAACTTGCAAGGAACAAAATCAATATACACAAATCAATTTGCATTTCTACGTGCTCTGAGGAAACCATCAGAAAGAGACTATAGAGAACAATCTCATTGACTACTGCACCCAAAAGAACAAGATACCTAGGAGTCCCCTGAACCAAGGCGGTGACAGACCTGTCCTCTGACAGCCATGAGACACTAATGACACACAGGGAGGGAGACACATGGAGATGGGAAGACACTCTGTCCTCAGGGAAGAACCAACACTGGGAAAATACCTACTCTCCCCAAAGCCATCTACAGAGTCCGGCTGTTGTTCCCAAACTTACAGACTCCGGACCAACCCTGAAGCAGGTGTGGACATTGAAGGACCCTGCAGGGCTGAGGGGAGGGAGCATGAGCACCCAGCCAGGTGGCTGCTTCCTGACTGCAGACTCTCGGATGACCCCCAGGAACCAAATCCGTGTGTGCAAAAACAAGGACACAGGCCCCGGGGTGCGCATCTAAGACCAGAAAGGGGAGACCCCACAGCCATGCACACGGCACTATAGGAGGCCACAACACCTCACACAAAACCATGGAAGCCCCAGTGTCCATACAGCCTGCCCTTCCTCCATGGGTTCCTGAGAAAACACACCTCCTCACCAGTGCCCACTCAGGTGGCTTCTCTTCACCTTCTCCTCCAGCGGCTGGTCCTAGGGGGCTAGACTGCTATCAGTGTGGACACGGCCCCATGTCCTCCACAGTGGGTCCTGTCAGTGTGGATGTGGACCCACATCCTCCCCAGCTTGTCCTGTCAGCATGGGAGCAGCCCCACATCCTCCAGAAGTCTCCACAGTGGGTCCTGAGGAGACCAGGCTCCTGTCCCAGCTGTGGCTGTGCAGGCCAGGCTCAGGGCGAGAGCTGGGGTCCTTTGCCCTCTGCAGGCAGTGGAGGCAGTGTAGGACTAGGGGAGCTTACCCTTCAGTGGAAGCACCTGCTTCCTCCTGGGGTTTAGCTGAAGCCATTTCATTCTGGAAATTCAAGCTGCATGGGGCCCAATATCCCCCAACTTCTCTGAAAATAGCTAAGAAACAATGAATTGGAAACAATATGGAATGACAACAGCCCCTGACCCAAACGGTGGCACCGAACATGACTCTGGCCCTGATGCAGACCCACACTCTGACCTCAACTTGCTCAAAAGCCTGGCCCTAACCCCAATCCAAGACCCTAACCCTAGCCCCCAACTCAAAGAGTGTTCACAAGAATCAAAAGGTAGAAACTGCAAATATCCATCAGTGGTGAATGTATAAACAAAGTGTGGTGAAGGGTTTGAATATGGGTTCAGGTTCAGGTTTTAGTCAGAGTTCTAGAGCAGGCTTTAAGGTTAGGGTCAGGGTGAGGATTTCGAGTGAGGGGCAAGGGAACAGTTAGAGTCTAGGCCTTTGGGTTTATGATTTAGGGTTTAAGACTCAGGGCTTCTGGATTAAAGTTCAAGGTCAAATTTGGGGTTTGGGTTCATGCTGGGATTTGGGTTCAGGGCTCATGGCTCAGAGTTCTGGTTTAGGGTTTGGGTTGGTGGTTCAGGGCTCAGGTTCAGACTCTAGGCTTTTGGTTCAATTTCAAGTTTGGGATTCAGGGTTTCAGTTTGGGGTTTAAGGTCAGGTTAGGTTTCAGTGTTTAAGTTAGGGGTTAAGGTTAGGTTAGGGAATGACACATTTTCTTCAGTTGTCATCCTGGACACAAAATTTCTACCTGAACTTTCTAAATCTGAAACACATTTCATCTGGGTATCAGGAGCTGGTTTAGAATTTAAGATCTCAGTAACTCCCTACTGACAGCATTCTGATCCCAGGGATCCCAGTCACCCAAATTCACTTTGTCTTGGCTCAAACATACCCTTGGCAGAAAAGGGCAAGCTGCTGGTAAAGTTGGGATGATTATGCAATGGTAGAGAATTCAAATATTGTGGAACTGTTCATGGAAAATGAAACAGGTGATAAATAATTGGTCAACTCCTGATTCTTCCACAATAATAAAGACCAAGTTTCCAATAGAATCTGGTAATGTTCCCTAGAAAGGCCTATGGTACTTGTTACCATACTGAAATAGGGTCCCCCTCCCCTGCTTTAAACTAAGAATCACAGCAGGATACTTCCCATGTTGTGTCAAAACAAAATTTTATTATTTGGCTTTTCCAGTGTACAATTTGTGGAAGCACTGACAACATTTTCCTTTCTCAAATCCTCATCAACACATGGGTAAAATGCAGGCAATGTTGTAATGCACTGCTCATTGGAATACCAACAGAAGGAAGGCTATTAGAAGCAATAAAAAGATATAGAATATGAAACTCAGAAAAAGCACCCTTGATGGGCACTTAATAAGGTTCCCTAACCATAAGATCTAACATCTCATCCTATAGAATTCATAAAATCATAAAATTCATAAATTTAAAATCATAAAATCCATAAAAATCATCAATAACAATAGCCTGCCGACCACTGTAACCACCTCACCATTGACTTCTAGACTTTTAATACACACTCCAACCACTAGAGACACACTTCCCACGAGAGCAGGACTTGCCCACTCCCAGTGGACCAATTCTTACAGTGAAGCCAAAAAGATCCCACTCCTTGGAAATCACAGACATTAGGACAAAGTCACAGAAACCATACCCAGAACTCAATAAAGGACAGACTTCTCATGAAGCAGATGCTGCAAATCACCACCACTCCCACGAAGTAACTCTACAGTGGACTCCAAGTCTGCCCCCTTCCTGGGATTACATGGGGCACCACATTCTTCCAATACTCCATCCTCAGAACAAAACCGTGAACTGTCCTCATCAGTCCTGTAAGCCCTGCAAAAGCTAGACATCTTCTTGAGAGCACTCAGCTTCTCACGCCTATCCTAGCAGATGGAGGGTGCTGCTCTCCCCGACTCCATACCAACTAGAGAATACTTGGAACAAGTCTTGCCTTGCTCCATGCAAAGGGCACATTTTTCATCTACAAAATGATGGATGGTGTAACACCATGGATTCCCCGCACCTTCTTGAGCCTAGATAAGTTGGAGATACAACTTGGCCAGAGCTATTATCCCCAGCCCTCTACACACACACACACACACACACTCACACACATGCACCCTTCCCTTGTGCACTCCAGACCAGTTTCCATCCACCCTGCTCATTCTCAGACATTATCTCTGTAGAGTAGTACCGATGTGCTGGAACTGAGGTACTAGGTGCTCAGCCAGCACCTTGGGCCCATTTACTATCAGAAATTAATATTTGTTTTATTACCAGATGCATCCCAGAAGATCTTGCCACCACAGCCATTAGAAAAATCATTACAACAGAGATCCTAACAACCTGTGCCAAGCTCCACGGCTCCACAACCTGGCTCCAGGGATTGGCTCATCCATAGGCATGTGACCTGGTCCTAGCCAAGGAGGTGGGAGGAACCTCGGGTCTGAGCCTGCAGAGCCAAGCATGGGGTTGACACCCAGGCCAGGGGTTTTCCCATCATGACTACGGAAGTGGCCTAGGCCAGGCTCATGCCGGTGTCACAGATAGCCCAGGAAGCCAGGTGCTCCACCACATTGCTGAGAGCTGAATCAGGCTCGACCTGAAGCCCACACGTGCTAGATCCTCCACTAACTCAGGAGAACCCTAAATGTGCTCATGGTCTTTGTCTGGACAAGATGACCATCTGTGTGGTATATACCTGCAAGATATACCCGCCAGGAAATGGGGACTTACACAGCCAAACAATACCTACATGATTTTCAACCACAGACAAACATGTTGTGGGAAGCTCAAGGCCTACAGAGAAATGGGGGGGAATTCCTGAGGTCTTAATTGTTGGCCAATCTATCATCTTTTTTTTTTTTTTTTTTTTTTTCATTTCAAGTGGAGGGGCCAGGGTCAGGCAGGATAGATCCCAGTGTCTTCCCAGTCTGCCACTGGAAAAGAAGAGCCCTCTCCCCGACCATCTATCATGTTGCTGATCTGGGGTGTGGGAAACTACTACCCATGGGCCAAACAGGACCTCCCCCCATATTCTCTCAATTTAGTGTGGCTGGAATATTAGTAAGGGACAGTCTGTGGCTGTTATCAAGCCACAGTGCAAGAGTGGAGTCATTGTCAGAGATATCACATGGACTGCAACACCTCACAGAAAATCTTTACAGAAGACTTTCCAGAAAAGTCTGTGCTGATCCCTAGTCTCATAGATCCTAGGATCATGTCCCTTCTTTGAGTAGAACATTAGCGCTTCTGGGTCAAATTTAATTTCTTCAGAGGCAAGGACATCCATCCTTTTAACCACAACGCCATCTCCATCCTCCTCTACACCTTGAATGGCACATCTACATGTCTGCAGCCCAACAGGAATTCATTGTCCTTTTCATGGTACTGATGCTCATAAATGGAGGTGTAAGTGTGAACTTATGAGTGTGAGCACGTGTTTCCTCTTTGTTAGCCACAGTGTACAAGGAGAATACAATACAGTAGCATGCTTTCTGTCCCACAGGAACAGCCATGCAATGTGGTTCCATAATGATCTTGGAAGGAAGCCACCTTCATAGAACAAACTTCATCTGGGAGGACCCCCAAGTCCCTTGTCCTGGACACTAGGTTTCACTGAGGCTGGGGGCACACAGAGGGACAGAGACTCCCCATGCCCATCAGGGTTTTGAGGGATGCCTGCTGTTCCAGGACAAAAGATCCTGAAACCATTCATCTTCCTGTCATCTAGCCTGGCATCTGTGAGAGAGATCTACTCCAAGGAGAAAGGACAGACCAAGAGACAACAAATGACAGCCTTGTGTAACAAGTGTCATGAAAGGGGATACTCAGGAGGACTGGGGGTGTGCAGGGTTGGCCAGACCAGGGGACAGGGAGACCGGGAATGCTCCAGGAGGATGTCACAGTTGTGCCCTTGTGTGGCTATACGTGTCAATGTGACTGGGCATTGGCCAGACCGGAAATAATAGGGTGGGCAAGGAGCAGTGTCCCTAAACTGTCTTCTGCAAAGCAAAAGTTTGGTAATGAGATTTCTTTCAGTACGACATCATGTCACATGCATCCATGAATCCCTGAAGCTGATTGTGTAGAACATGAAGTAAGTCGCTGGCCATGGCTTTCAAACCTGAGGTGCTGGGAGACAGAGCACACTTGATATTTCTTTTTGTTGCTTTCAGAGTATGACGACTTACCTGCCTTCATATGTGACCCAAGGGCATGGAACAAAGGCAACACATATCTACACTACAAAATGTCCACAGAAATCTGCAAACCCAAGTTCTCACAGGAGCTAAAGGTTCAGGACCCGGGTGACAGAAAGGGGAGGGCAATAGCAAGGAACTATAAGGAAAACGTCATGTGCATGTGAGCTGACCCACTTCTCTGTCGGAAGCAAGCCAAGCCTGACAGGAGGGAGTCCCACCTGCATCTGGTCTGTCTGTTTGTTGCCCTTGAGCAGAGCAGAGGATGTGCTGAGCTGGGTGTGGGTGTCAGGGGGAGATGGCCAGCTGGCCACAGATGCTACCTGCCAAGTACCTGTAGGACCAACTCCTGGTCCTCAGCTAAGATGAAACAATAATTATGTTAGTTACTTATTTCTTGGTGCAGGTAATGTGCTCAGTGCTTTAGTAACTATATCCTCTCCCAATTTGTGTTTTAAAAACACTTTAGGCAGGTAAGATTGACACACAAAAAAACCTGTCCATACTTAATGTATGCAACTTGATCCTGGCCCAAACCCTAGTATCTAGTTAAGATATACTTGATTTAGAATTTTTCTCATAAATTAGAGGATAGTTTTTAGGAGCTAAGGAATTCAGGGACCAACCTTCTTCTGTCTTACTCTTCCTCCAGTCTGGTAAACTGGAACACATCCACGTGCTATCTGGAGAGTGGCCACATGGAGGCAACAGTGAGTAAGCATTGCCCCAAATCGCACTGCAAAGCCAATTCTTCCTTTATCCTGTCAAACATTGTTCATTCAATGTTTACAGATCATGCTATAAAAAGTGTGACTTTGCTGAATTTTTAAAAAACAAAACTAATTCTTTCAACCTGTTAAGAATAGTAGATGTTTTCAAAAATCTTTGTGTTGGCGAGCAGATGAAGCCCAGGGGCCTAGGAAAAGGCTATTACTGTTGAATCTACTCAGGTCTACTTAGGAAACAAGGATGACTACTATTCCACTTCTTTTCAGGAAGAATTCGTGTCATCTAACAGCACTGAATCCACACAAAATAGTGCAGCTCAGAGGAAAACAAAAGGAGAGTCAACAGCCTCCAGAAGCAGAAAAAAAGGCACACCCAGGAAAAAGGAAGGCATACCATGGAAGCTCTGTTCAGGCCAACTTGCAGTCCGTAGATCCTCTGGAGCTGGAATGTCCCCAATGCCCCTGGGAGGTCATGGATCAGGCAGAGCACACAGCCTGATGCTGCACTGTTACAACACGTGACAAGTCTCCTGGTCCCTTCCTTCACGAAACACCCCTTACCCCTGAGGACTCCAGCCTGCTTCTTGGAACTCCCATTCCCCCTTTCTGACCCCATTGTTCACTTTTCCCATCACTGTCATAATATAGATTATGTTTAACTACTTACTATTCTCTCATTTAAATGTCTTTTGTCATGTTTGCTGTGAAACTATACCTCGCATCATCTACCCTGATGTAGAATCACTTGTTGCATTGCATGACTTAACTGTAGACTCCAAGGCCCTCACAGTGTCATGGGGCTAGTGTCCTGGGCAAGGTCCTCACCAAGCCAGCTCAGCTGTTGCAGTGAAGGCCTGACTCAGGCACTGCTATTTTGTGCAAGTAAGGCAGGACAGCCACATCAGTTGGCCTGGGGGCACACCCTGAAGACACTTACTAGTCCGGTGTTGCCCTCGGGAATTTCCACGGAACAGACACTGTGTCCAATGGGAGAACTCAATAGGAGTGGGAAGGATGGGAGTCAGAACTCCTGAGGTAGAATCCATCTTGGAGACTGCCCAGAACTTCCTAGGAGTTCATTTCATTATCTTGCATGAATCAATTAATCTAAAAATATTTCCTCATTTTAGAAATGATGAGCCTCAAACTCCGATGAAGTGACTCTCCTAGGTTGTATTGGAAATCAGCAAAAGAGCCAGACTGAGATGGGAGGTGGCCTCCAGCATGATCCCCCAGAGTAGCTTTAGCTAGAGCCACAATCACCCATTGACCTTTCCTGGACTCCCAGACTCTCATGGGACTCTTCATGGGGCATATTCTGGGAACCAAGGTCCTGTCAGTGCCACAGAAACCTCTGACACTAGTTATAATGAGACTCTGTGATATCAATGGAGTCCCAAGCCATAGGTCATCTAACAGTTTGTCAACAAAGATATGGCTGATGGGAAACACACATGTTGACAGATGGTAGAAGATGACGGAAAAAGCTAGGGAAAGAGGGGGTGCTCACGTCACATCTGGCCCCACGTGACACAGTGGTATCCAGCAGAGCAATACCCCAACGTCCCCCCCAAGTGTTTTCATAGAACTTACTCCTAAGCTTTGAAACTGAGATTCATACATGTGTCATGAGCACTCTGGCTAGCTCAGGGAAGCATGACACAGGACATAATAAAGTCACAGCCTTGACAGATGTATACTCATGGAGCAATAGCTTTCTCCAAATATATTCTGATATGGTAAAAAAAATTCACTGATAAAGCATGGATTTTTTTATTAAAATGAAAGCCATACTTGTTGAATTAATAAATATTTATGGAGTATCTACTTAGTGCAAATGTATATAGCTCTAGTTCCACCTGGGAGCTTGCAAAGAGCTGGGGTTATAATCAATAGATTAATGATTGGAAGGAATGCAGGGTAAGGGCTAAGAGAGCCATTGTATTCAGAGAGGCCCATTAAGGAAGCCCACTGAGAAGATGGTTTTAGCCAAGACCAGAAAGACAGGACCAGTGAATTCATCTGGGAGAAGAATCACAGAGAAATTCAATTTTTATTTATTTGACCATAAAACATAAATATTAAGAAATATTGCCTTAAGTGTTGCTTTGGAAAATTTGGTTCTTCTCTGTAACTATTTGTGTTGTATGTTAAACTTTACTCACTGTAAAATACTCTAAGAAAATGTTATTTAAGCATGTATATCTTGTATTAAAGGCAAATAAATTAACCCTAGCAAACCCCTGAACCCTAACCCTAACCCCTGACCCTAACCCATGACCCTAAATCCGGATCCTAAACCTGACCCCACCCCTGACCTTAGGTTGGGCTCAGGGTGGGGGGGTCTTTCCCAGAGGCCTGGCGCCACAGCCCCAGGGACTGGGGACATCCAAGCAATTCCAGAGGACTCTGCCTCCCCCCAGAAGGAAACCAGAGTGTTTGGAACTCTGGAAATGATTCAGAGCAGGAGAAATCTGTATGCCTATCTGAGGCCACCCCCACATTCAGTGGCCCACTAGACACAAACCTGGGGCATGATACTCACCCCGACCCATGCCCTCAACTTAGCCCTCTGGGAGTCTTGCCATACAGCTGGCAGATTGAACCTGCCATGATCCTAGGCCCCAATTCTAACTGTAGGTTGGCTTTTTAAAGGACCATGCCCAGAGGCCTGGCTCCAAATCCCCAGGGAATAGGGATACCTAAGCAAAGCAGAGGGCTCATCCCACAACAAAGTCAGAAATCATGCCTTTTGGAACTCCAGAAAGGATTTAGAGCAAGAGAAATCTGAATGACATCTTGAACCAATCCCTGCCTATTTATACTTTCATACCATACTGAACACAAAGCCTGAGCCTGATACTCTCCTTAACTCTAACCCTCAATTCAGATGTCTCTTAAGGTCTCCACACCTAAGCATCATGCCTTCCATGCTCCTGGGACTACCCCTATCCTAGCTTAAGACATAGGTGAAAACATGAACACATTTTTCTACCAAAGGACACAGAAGAGACCGACAGACACACAAAAACATGCTCCACATCCATAGCCATCAGGGAAATACAAATCAAAACCACAATGAGATACCACTTTACAACAGTTGGCATGGCTAAAATTATCAAGGCAGGAAACAACAAATGTTGGTGAGGATGTGGTGAGAGGGGAACACTCTTAGACTGCTGGTGGGTGGGAATGCAAGCTTGTATAGCCACTCTGCCAAATGTTATTAAGTTTCTTCAAGAACTTAAAAATAGAGCTACCCGGAGCACCTGGGTCATTCAGTGGGTTAAGCCTGTGCCTTCAGCTCAGGTCATGATCCTGGGGTCCTGGGATCAAGCCCTGCATTGGGCTTTCTGCTCAGTGGGGAGCCTGCTTCCTCCTCTCTCTCTGCCTGCTGCTCTGCCTGTTTGTGATCCCTGTGTCAAATAAATAAATCTTAAAAAAAAAAAAAAAATAGAGCTACCCTACAACCCAGCAATTGCGCTACTAGGTATTTATCCCAAAGATACAGATTGAGTGAAAAGTAGTAGCACCCCCCACCTATGTTCATTGCAGTATTATCCACTCCAGCCAAACTATGGAAAGAGCCCAGATGTCCATGGACAGATGAATGGATAAAGAAAAGGTAGTTCATAACTACAATGGAATATTATTCAGCCATCAGAAAGGATGAAGACTTACCATCATATCCACCTGGATGGAACTGGAGGGAATTATGCTGAGCGAAATAAGTCTATAAGGGAAAGATAATTGGCATATGGGTTTACTCATAAGTGAAATAGGATAAACAACACAGAGGGTCAGAGAGAAAGGGAGGGAAAACAGAATGGGAAGTCATCAAAGAGGGAGAAAAAGCACAAGAGCTTCTTCATTACAGAAACAAACTGAAGGTTGCTGGAGGGGAGATGATTGGGCATGGGGTAACTGGCTGAAGGGCATTAAGGAGGGCACATGATGCAATGAGCACTGGGTGTTATACACACCTGATCTATTATTGAACACTACATCTGAAACTAATCCTGTACTATAAGTTGGCTCATTGAAATTCAGTTAAACAAAAAGAACTCAAGCAAACACTCTTTCAAATTTGTATGGAACCACCAAAGATATTGAACAGCCAACACACTGTTGAGAAAGAAAAACAAAGCTGGACAAGTCACAATTCCAGATTTCAAGTTATACTACAAAGCTGTAGTCATCCTAACAGTATGGCACTGGCACAAAAATACACACAGCAACCTAGGGAACAGGAGAGAAGCTCAGATATAAACCCACAATTGTGTGGCCCATTAGTCTTCCACAAAGCAGGCAAGAATATAAAAAAGGAAAAGTCTGTACAACAAATGGTGTTGGGAGAACTGGACAGCCTCGCACACAAGAATGCAACTACTTTGCTTCCTTACACCATACAGACTCATAAGCTCAAAACAATTTCAAGACCTCAATGAAAGACTTAAAACCATAAAAATCCTACAAGAGGGCATGGATAGTAACTTCTTGACATGGACCAAAGCAACATTTTTCTAAACTGTCTCCTGAGGCAAAGGAATTAAAGGCAAAAATAAACAACTGGGACTATATCAAAATAAAAAGTTGCCACACAGCAGAAGAACTAGGAAGAAGTAATAATAATAAGACAACCTACTAAAAGGGAGAAAATATTTGCAAATATCCTATGCAGTAAAGGGATAGCATCCAAAATTTGTGGAGGGGATACAACTCAACACCCAAAAAAACAAATAATCCAGTTAAAAAATAGTCCGAAGACATGAACAGATATTTCTCCAAAGAAGAAATACAGATGGCCAATGGTCCTATGAAAAGATGTTCACCATTACCCGACCTCAGGAAAATGCAAATCAAAAGTATAATGAGGGGTGCCTGGGTGGCTCAGTGGGTTAAAACCTCTGCCTTCGGCTCAGGTCATTATCTCAGGGTCCTGGGATTGGGTCCCACATCGGGCTCTCTGCTTAGCGGGGAGCTTGCTTCCCCCCCACCCCTGCCTACCTCTCTGCCTACTTATGATCTCTGTCTGTCAAATAAATAAAATCTTTTTTAAAAAAGTATAATGAGATATTAGCACATACTATCAGAATGGCTCCCATCAACAGCACAAGGAACAACAGGTGCTGGGAGGATGTGGAAAAAGAGGAACCCTTGTGCACTGTTGGTGGAAAAGCAACCTGCTGCAGCCACTCTGGAAAACAGTATGGAAGGTCCTCAAAACGTTAAAAATAGAGCTACCCTAGGATCCAGCAACCACACTAGTGGGTATTTACCTGAAGCATACAAAAACAATAACACAAAAGGATACATGCACCCCTATGTTTCTTGCAGCATTATATACAAGATCACAAAAGGGAAGCAACCCAAGTGTCCACTGATAAAGTGCTAAATGAGATGAGAGATGTACAGACACACACACACACACACACACACACACACACACAGTGGAAACTTACTCAACCATAAAAAGAATGAAATCTTGCCATTTGCAGCCACACGGATGGATATCTAGAGAGGATTACCCTAAGTGAAATCAGTCAGTCAGAGAAAGACAATACCACATGATGTCACTCTTGTGTAAAATTGAAGAAACAAACATACATAAATAAAGGAGGAAAAAGAAACAAACCAAAAAAAAAAAAAAAAAGATTCTTAACAATAGAGAACAAACCAATGGTTACCAAAGGGGAGGCAAATGGAGGGATGAGTGAAACAGATGAAGGGAACTAAGAGTACACTTTCTTGAAGAGCATTGAGTGATATAGAGAATTACTGACTCATGCTATTGTACACATGAAACTAATATAACACTGTATGTTAACTCAACTAGAATTAAAATAAACAATAAAAAATTTTTCTTTCAGTAACCTATTTGAAAAAGCTTTGGTACACAATGTTCACATGCCCTACTTGGGAGTATTTCCTGGAAAATATTTATTCACTCTATGCCTGGAACTCAAATTTCACTGAGTTCTTATATTTGACCTGTTAATCCCAGCCCACAGGAGCCATGGTCCCTTTTCATCCTGGATCAGTACCTGTGCATTCAAGAGAATGTAAGTAGAGATAGATGCCATGTCATAATCCAGAAAGCTATTACTGTTTCTGTTTCAGTATGAGATGGTCACAGAGTGTGGGACAGGTTTCAGGGCAGGTTTGTTCTCTATCCTGGATCACTAATTCAGTGATCTTTCCCTGGACCATTTGGCTTATAGATTTCTGGTGGATGAGCTTGCTTCCAAGCACATCCATAGAAACACGAAGGTGGGTGGGCTCAGAGTGGGATAGGAAGAGCGTTAAGTACAGACAGGGGTACGATCCCTCCCCTGATCCAGGAACTGCCATGGGTGTGGGTATGGGAGACAGAAGCAATGGGAAGCCACCAAGCCCACCAGCTGAATGCAGGAGACACAGGTCAAGGGATCTTGTGATGTGGGGTGCGGGGGCTGCTCTGAGCTACCTCTGGGAGGGAGAGGGGGGAAGGAATAAGAATGAAAAACTGCCTGCCCCTGGCCCATGCCTCCTGCCCACCGCTCCTGGCACACATCAGTCTACACTACTGACACAGCTTGGGCTCAGGATGGGCTGGCTTGGGTCCCTCAGCACTCAGTGGGGCAGCTGGCTCTAGGACTCAGCGACATGTTGAGGGAGATGGCAGGGAAGGCTGCCCCTCCAAGATCATCCCCTCTTTGAGCAGACAGCCCTGCAGGACTGCTGAAAACCCACTGAGAAGTTTGAAAGACATGCCATGGATGAACTAAGGCATGGAGATACAGAAACCAATATTGGTTTTTAAGGTCAGAGCTGTCACCTGAGGAAGTGGGGACAGCTTTCCTGAAGAGGACTGAGGGGAGGACAGACAAAGCTGAAAAAGAAGACATGGGTCTCCTGATTGGGGACCTGTAGCCTCCTTCCAGGACAGGGCATCATCCTTACGTCACAGGGGATTGAAGGAAGGGTTCCATCAGGGGATCGAAAGAGCTACCTCTTGAGAAGGCTACTTTGGCATTGGCTTGCACAAGGCAGAGGATGAGGGACAGATGGAGAGAGGGAAATACCCCAGGGGGACATGGGGCAAGAGCATAGGCTCATGATCATGAAGATGATGAAAAGTAGGAGGTGGCAGCATGGAAGACTCTGACATGAAAGTGCCATGGGCACAGTGCTCACAGCTACAGTGACTGGGCACCTTTTGTACAAGGCATGGTTCACTTCAGTGGACTCCAGTTTACTGTTGACCACAACCCTAGGAAGTATGCACCACCACCCTCCTCCTCTCCATATGCTTCTGGAATCACAGTCACCAGGTCCCAATTGGTTTTCATGGAAACCAAGCACTGGCTCCCACCACACACTGCCCCTCTGGTGGTGGTCTAGTGTGACCTTCATGCCTGGCCAGAGACTGTTGTCTACCTATCTCCACACAACTCAACAGACAGGAGTGTGTCCCTGAATTCTACAGTTTCTGATGAGACAGATACAAAGGCCCCACTACATCATCCACCACAAAAATGCACTGGGTTACTCGGGACCTCAACTATTGTCATGAAACTCACCATGACCTATTTCTGTTACTTCCTACAGAAAGTCAGGTTCTGATCCCCCAACTTACCATACATCCTGATTGCTGACTTGGGGCCATGCCATGAACCCACATGGCATCCTTCTGTTAGAGAAGGCCACCCTGCACCTCCTGGAAAATGTTTCTAAGGAAATATATTGTCCATCAGAGCTACAGTGTGAACAGTGGTACACAGCCTGCATGGTAGTAATCAGTTATTAACAAGGGTTGTGCACCTCCCCCTCAATCTCACAAAAGCTTCCTCTGTCCCCATAGAAGTCATGATGTGCCCTCAGAAAATACCCCAGAAAAATACCCTTTAAACTGAAGCTCCTTTCATGCTCTGGTTCAAATCTTGTCCAACTACCATAGTATGAAAATAGAAATCAGTCATAAGCAGAAAATGGCACAGTCATAAATATGTGGAAATTTACCAACATGCTAGTAAACAACAAATAGTCAAATAAGAAATCAAATAGTAAACAACAAATAGTCAAATAAGAAATCAAAAGAAAATTTAAACGTACCTTGAGACAAATGGAAAAGAGAACCCATGAAAAGTTATGGGATACAGCAAAAGTAGCTCTAAGGGGGAAGTTCATAGAAATTCAGGTCCTCATCAATCCATCTGAAAGCTCTCCAGTAACCAACCTAATATACACGGGAAAGAAGTGGAAAACAAACAAACAAATAAGCAAAGCGCCAAATCAGTAGATAGAAAGAAAGAAATAACAAAAAGAAAAGTTGAGGGGCTCTGGGGTGGCTCAGTGGATTAAAGCCTCTGCCTTTGGCTCAGATCATGATCCCAGGGTTCTGGGATCCAGTCCCACATCAGGCTCTCTGCTCAGCAGGGAGCCTGCTTCCCTTCTTCTCTCCCTGCCTGCTTCTCTGCCTACTTGTGATCTTTGTTTGTCAAATAAATAAATAAAATCTTTTAAAAAAGGAAAGTTGAAATAAATCCAATGGAGACTAAAAAGACAAACGATCAATGAAAATATGAGCTGCTGTTTTTGGAAAGATAAAACAAACTGACAAACTTTTAGCTAGACTCACCAAGAACAACAGAGGACTCAAATATAATCAGGAAAGAAAGATAACTGATTCCTGTCTCACATCAAAATCCTAGAGGAGAACACAGACAACAACATCTGCAACCTTGGGCACTGCATCTTCTTGCAAGACATGTCTCTAAAGGCCAGGGAAACAAACACAAAAACGAACTATTGGGACTTCATCAAGGTAAAAAGCTTCTGCACAGCCAAGGGAAGAGTTAACAAGACGAAAAGGCAACCTACAGAATAGGAGAAGATATTTGCAAATGGCATGACAGATAAAAGTCGGGTATCCAAGATCTACAAAGAACTGCTCAAACTCAACACCCAAGAAACAATGAAAACACTTAAGAAATGAGGAGAAGACAGGAAAAGACACTTCTCCAAAGAAGACACACAAATAGCCCATAGTCCATGAAAAAGTGCTCTTCATCAATTGTCATCAGGGAATTCAAAACCACAATGAGATACCACCTTCCAGCAGTTAGGATGGCTAAAATTAACAGGACAGGAAACAACAACTGTTGACGAAGAGATGGAGAAAGGGGAACCTTCTTACACTGTTGGTGGGAATGCAAACTGGTGCAGTCACTCTGGAAAACAGCATGGAAATTCCTCAAAAAGTTAAAAGTAGAGCTGCCCTATGACCCAGCAACTGCACTCCTAGGTATTTACCCCAAGGATACAGATGCAGTGAAAAGAAGAGGCACACGCTCCCCAATGTTCATAGCGGCAATGTCCACAAGAGCTAAACTGTGGAAGGAATTCAGATGTCTTTCAACAGAGGAATGGATAAAGAAGATGTGGTACATACATATCATAGAATAGTATTTAGCCACCGGGAGGGATGAATGCTGACCATCTGGATCGACTTGGATGGAACTGGAAGGAGTAACGCTAAATGAATTCAGTCAAGCAGAGAACGACAATAATGATATGCTGTCACTCATATGTGGAACACAAGGAATAGTGTGGAGGATCACAGGGGAAGGGAGGGAAAACTGAATGGGAAGAAATCAGAAAGGGAGACAAACAATGAGAGACTCTTAATCATATGAAACAAACTGCAGAAGAGGTAGGTGGGGGGGGTGAGGTATTTGGGTGATGGGTATTAAGAAGGGGACATGTGGTGATGAGCCCTGGATGTTATATGCAACTAATGAATCATTGACTATTACATCAAAAACGATATTTTGGCTAATTGAATTTAAATGAAAAATTTGAAAAACTTAAAAAAAGAAATACGAGCTATTACAATGAATATCACAAAAATACAAAGGATCGTTAGAGAGTACAATCAACAAGTAGAGGCCAACACCTTGGACAACTTAGAAGAAATGGATATGTTCCTAACAACAACCTAGAATGAACCTTGAAGGGAAAAAGAAATCTGAACAGACTGATCACTAGTAAAAAAGATTAATTTGATAATCAAATCCTCCCAAGAAACAAATGCCCAAGACCAGACAGTTTCACTGACGAGTTCAACCAGAGGTAGAAGAAGAATTAATACCAACGCTTTACAAACTGTTTTTTTAAAAAAGGTGAGAAGGGCATATGTCCAAACTCATTTTATGAAGGCAGCATTATTCTGCTACCAAAACAAGACAAGGAAGAAAAGGAAAGGCCAATATCCCTCATGAACAAAGATGCAAAAATCCTCAACAAATTATTGGCAACATTTATTCAACAATACATCAGGAGAATCACACAACATGACCCAGTGGGATTTATTCCAGGGATGCAAGGATGATTCCACATCTGCACATCCACCAATAGCATACACCACCTTGACAAAATACAAGACAAAAACCCTAGGATTGTTACAATAAATGCATAAAGAACACTTGATAAGATTCAATACATGTATGGTAAGAACTATAAACCATCTGGGTACTGAGGGAACATACCTCCACTAAACAAAGGCTCTATATGAAAAGCGCACAGTTGACATTACACTTGAGGATGAAATGCTGAAAACTTTTCCACTACCAGCAAGAACAAGATAAAGATGCCCAGTCTTACCACTTTCATTCTTCATTGTATTGAAAGCCCTCCCCACACCATTTATACAAAAAAAAAAAAAATGATATGAAATCTAAATAGGAAAAGAAAATGGTCACTATTTGCAGATGACATGATACTATATAGAGAAATCTCTAAGGAATCCACACAAAAAAAATTAAATTGTTTTATTAACAAATAAATGAATTTGGACAAATTATAATAAATAAATTCAATAAAGCTGCAGGATACAAAGTCAATATACAGAGACATGTTGCATTTCTTTTTTTCTTTAAAGAATGTATTTATTTGACACACAGAGACTCAGACAGAGACAGAGAGAAAAAGCATATGCAGGGGGAGCACCAGAGAGTCAGGGAAAAGAAGATTCCCTGCTGAGTAGGGAGCCCAATGGCAGACTCATTCCCAGAACCCCAGGATCATGACCTGACCTGAAGGCAGACACTTAATCGACTGAGCCACCCAAGTGCCCCAACTTGTATTTGTATATACTGATGACCAATGTTCAGAAAGAGAAATTAAGAAAGCAATGCCATTACAATTGCTTCAAGAAAAAAAAAATCTAGGAATAAAAGTAACCAAGGAAGAGAAAGACCTGGTATACTGCACACATGGTGGAAAAGGAAGGAAAAGATGTGTGTGTTGGTGGGTGATGTATGGGCCAAAGATTTGGAAGATGAGGCAAATAAATGGAAGCATACATCATGCTCATGAACTGGAAGAGTTAATAATGTTAACATGTCCACCACACCCAAAGAAATCTGGAGAAAGAAGAAGGAGAGAGAGTCCAAGATGGCAGAGGTGCAGGACACCTTCATTTCATCTGGCACAAGGAATTTAGCTAGATAGCTACCAAACCATTCTGAACACCTGCAAATTCAAGCACAGACCTGAGAAAAGAATAGCAGCAACTCCACAAACAGAAATGCAACCACTTTCCACAAGGTAGGGGGTACAGAAAAGTGAGTCTAAGCTGATAGGTGGGAAGATAAACCTTGGGGAGAGGAAACCTCTGTCAGCCAGCTACTGCCAAGTGCTAGAAGCAGCAGAGCACAAAATCGGAACTTTTAGAAGTCTTCTCTGGTGAGGGATGTCGCTCTGGCAGCTGGGCAGGGTGTGGAACCCTTGATGGGGCAGTGTGGTCTCAGGATCCTTGGGGTCCCAGGAAGACCAGGGGCACTTGAGGGCAGCAGAGCTCCCAGGTATTGGAGCAGGGAAGCCAGCTGCCAAGACTGAGCCCAAGAGTGAGCTCTAAGCTGGAAGTTGCCATAAACTGTGATCCACAGCACAGTCTGGCCACTGTTCTTTGAGAAGGGGTCCAAGAAGCAGCACAACTGGGGAGAGCCCCCATCCTCCCCCAGGAGTGGTGCCTGAGTATGCTGCAGGAGTCTGCTGGGTTTGCAGAGTCCAAATAGGGTTGGGTGCCAGAGACAGAAATACTTGGTCACAGGTCCGGTGAGCACAGAGTGCAGACAGAGACTGGGGAGACATGAAGGATTGACTGCTTTTCAGTGAGGGCACACTGAGGAGTGGGGCCCCAAGTTCTCAACTCTGGGGCCAGAGATAGGGAGGCTGCCATGTTCATTCTCATCCCAAAAGCCTGGGATCATTCCCTGCATATTCAGACCACAGTGTTTTGAAAATGAATCTCAGTGACAAGAGGAAAGGTGGAAAGAACTCAAATAAATGGAGCCTAGAGAACATCCTACTAAAGAATGTATGGATCAACCAGTCAATTCAAGGTGAATATTGAAAATTCATGGAAACACACAAGAGTGAAAACACAACCGTTCAATACCTTTGGGATGCAGCAAAGGCAGTCCTAAGAGGGAAGTATATAGCATTCCAAGCCTTTCTTAAGAACCAAGAAAGATGTCAAATACACAACTTAACCCTACACCTAAAGGAGCTGGAGAAAGAAAAGCATAGTAAGCCTAAACCCAGAAGGAGAAGAGAAATAATAAAGATTAGAGCAGAAATCAATGAAGCAGAAACCAAAAGAATAGTAGAACAAATCAATGAAACTAGGAGCTGCTTCTTTGAAAGAATTAATTAGATTGATACACCCCTGGCCATATTTCTCAAAAAGAAAACAGAAAGGACCCAAATCAATACAATCATGAATCAAGAAGGAGAGATCACACCCAACACCAAAAAATATAAACAATTATAAGAACATAGGATGGCAACTCTATGTCCACAAATAAGGCAGTCTCAAAGAAATGGATGCATTCCCAGAAACATAGGAATGACCAAAACTGAACCAGGAAGAAAAGGGAACCTGAAGAGACTCATAATCAGCAACAAAATTGAAGCAGGCATCAAAAATCCTCCAGGAAACAAGAGCCCAGTGCCAGATGGCTTCCCAGGGGAATTCTACCAAATATTCAAAGAAGACTTAATACCTCTTCTTCTGAAACTTTTCCAAAAAATAGAACTGGAAGGAAAATTTCCAAACCCTTTTGATAAGACCACCATTACCTTGATCCCAAAACCAGACAAAGACCCCACCCAAAAGGAGAATTACAAACCACTATCCCTGATAAATATGGATGCAAAAATTCTCACCAACATACTAGCCAATAAGATCCAGCAGCCCTTTAAAACAATGATTCACCACAAACAATTTGAATTTATTCCTGGGCTGCAAGGGTGATTTGACAACCACTAATCAATCAATGGAATCCACCACCTTAGTAGAAGAAAGAACAAGAACCATAGAATCCTCTCAATAGATGAAGAAAAAGCGTTTGACAAATTAATGTATCCCACCTTGATCAAAACTCTTCACCGTGGAGGGAATCCCTTCACATCATAAAGGCCATCTATGGGAAACCTACAGAGAATATCATTCCCAGTGGGGAAAAACTGAGAGTTTTCCCCTTCAGGTCAGGAAAATGACAGGGATGCCCATTCTCATCACTACTGTTCAACATAGTACTAGAATCCCTAGCCTCAGGCATCAGACAATAAAAAGAAATAAAAGGCATCTGAATTGACAAAGAACAAGCCAAACTCTCACCCTTCGCAGACAGTAGGATACTATCTGTGGGAAACCCAAAAGACTCCACCCCAGAATTGCTAGAATTCATCCAGGAATTCTATAAAGTGGCAGAAAATAAAATCAATACACAGAAATCACTTGCATTTGTCTATAGCAACAATGCAACAGAAGAAAGAGAAATTAAGGAGTCTATCCCATATATAATTGAACCCAAAACCATAAGATACTTAGGAATCCATCTAAGCAAAGAGGCAAAGGATCTATACTCAGAAAACCATACCATAGTCATGAAAGAAATGGAGGAAGACACAAAGAAATGGAAAAACGTTCCATGCTCATGGACTGGAAGAACAAATATTGTGAAAATGTCTATGCTACCCAAAACAGTCCACAGATTCAATGTGACCCCTATCAAAATACCATCCACATTTTTCACAGAACTGGAATAATGAATCCCCAAATTTATATGGAAGCAGAAAAGACCCCAAATAGCCAAAGGGGTGTTGAAAAAGAAAACCAAAGCTGATGGCAACACAGTTGCAGACTTCAAGCTCTATTACAAAGCTGTAATATCCAGACAGGATGGTCCTGGCACAAAAACAGACACACAGATCAGTGGAACAGAATAGAGTAAGCAGAAATGGACCCTCAACTCTAGGGTCAACTAATCTTCTTCAAAAAAGGAAGGAATATCCAATGAGGGGGTAAAGTGTCTTCAATAAATAGTGCTGGGAACACGGGACAGCCATTTGCAGAATAATGAAACTGGACCATTTCCTTATACCATACACAAAAAATAGACTCCAAGTGGATGGAAGACCTCAATGTGAGACAGGAATTTATCCAAATCCTTGAGGAGAACAGAGGCAACAACCTCTTTGACCTTAGCCACAGCAACTTCTTGCTAGACACATCTCCAAAGGTGAGGGAAATAAAAGCAAAAATGAACTGTTGGGATTTCATCAAGATAGCAAGTTTTACACAGCAAAGGAAACAGTTAACGAAATGAAAAGACAACAAAAAGAACGAAAGAAGATATTTTCAAATGACATATCAGATAAAGCGCTCATATCCAAAATCTAGAAAGAATGTACCAAATTCAACACCCACAGAACAAATAATCCAGTCAAGAAATAGGCCAAAGACATGAACAGACATTTCTCCAAAGAAGACATCTAAATGTCCAACAGACACATGAAAAAGTGCTCAACATCCCTCAACATTAGGAAAATACAAATAAAATCCATAATAAGATACCACCTTATACCAGTCAGAATGGCTAAAACAAGTCAGGAAACGACAGGTGTTGGTGAGGATGTGGAGAAAGGGGAACCCTTTTATACTGTTGGTGGGAATGCAAGCTGGTGAAGCCACCCTGGAAAACAGTGTGGAGGTTCCTCAAGAGTTTGAAAATAGAGCTACCCTACAACCTTGCAATTGCACTGCTGGGTATTTACCCCAGATACAAATTTGGTGATATGAAGGGTCACCTGCACCCCAATAGAGCAGCAATGCCCAAAGGTCACCTGCACCCTATAGAGCAGCAATGCCCACAAGAGCCAAAGTATGCAAAGAGCCCAGATGTCCATCCAGAGATGAATGGATATAGATGGATATATACACCATTGAATATTATGCAGCCATCAAAAAATGAAATCTTGGGGCACCTGGGTGGCTCAGTGTATTAAAGGCTCTGCCTTCGGCTCAGGTCATGATCCCAGGGTTCTGGGATTGAGCCCCACATTGGGTTCTTTGCTTAGCAGGAGCGTGCTTCCCCCTCTCTCTCTGCCTACTTGTGATCTCTGTCTGTCAAATAAACAAATAAAATATTAAAAAAAAAGAAATCTTGCCATTTGCAATGACATGGATGGAACTAGAGGATATTATGCTAAGTGAAATAAGTCAAGGACAATTATCATATGATCCCACTGATACGTGGAATTTAGGAAACAAGACAGAAGATCATAGGGTATGAGGGGAAAAGAAAAAGGAAGCAAGATGAAACCAGAGAGGGAGTCAAAGCTAAAGAGATACTTAATCTCAGGAAACAAACTGAGGGTTTCTGAAGGAGAGGAAGGTGAGGGAATGGGGTGGTTGGGTCATGGGCATGGGAAGAGTATGAGCTGTGGTGAGCACTGTGTGCTCTGTAAAACAGAAGGATCTCACCTGTACCCCTGAAACAAAAAGATCATATGATCATAATAAAAAAGAAGTGAAAGAAAAACATTTGGAATACAAATGTAAACTAACTAAGAATAAATAAATAATCTCATTGATAGAAAGAAAGAAAGAATACAAGTGACTAAGCCACCTGGAGTCCCCACACTCCAATTTCAAGCTAGATTATAAAGCTGTTGTCATCAAAACAGTATGTTACTGGTATAAAAGACACTCAAATCAATGGAACATAACAGAAAGCTTGGAAACTAATAATCATAGCACTTTCAGCAAAGTATATTCATTCATATATTAAAGGGATATTTAAACTTAGCTCTGATAGAATTATTAACTCTGAATGGGAATTAATAATATTTATGTCCTGTTCCAACATTTGCTTCCAATAAATGCATTCTTTAAAACATGCTGTTTAATATACATATATATTATGTCCCCCCCTTGCCACAAACCCAGAACCTGATGCCCCATCAGACCCCCCACCCTCCACTCAGTGCCCGGGCAATCTCACCTCAGCGCTGGCAGATCAGGCCTGCCATGACCCTAGGCCTAACCCTAACCCTAGGTTGAGTTTTCAGGCTTCCATCCCCAGAGGTCTGACGCTCCAAGCCCTCCAGACTTGGGACCCCTGAGCCACATCCCAGGACTCCTCCTGACACCCAGGAGGAAACCATGCCCTTTGGAGCTCTGCATAACCCTCAGAGCAGGAGAAACCTGCATGCCACCCTGAGGCCACTCCCACCTTTGGCGCCTCAACAGGCCACACACACGGAATCTGATGCTCACCCTAATAACCTTCCTCAACTCTGTCCCCGGAAAGCTCCCTTGACGAGGGACCTTGTGGAGCCACGTAGCTCTGCTCTGTGTTCCCGTATGCTCACAACGCGCACAGAAAGCGCTCTAAACAGTGGGTGTGAGCTCGACCAGCATCGCCCCACAACACCAGACAGCTCTCATGAGCTTTCTGCCAAATTGATATCGATGTAGGTAGAAAGCTCATGAGAATTGGCCCCAAAATCCCAGCGAACTTGCTTTGGGCTGTGCGGGCCTTCAGAGGAGCCACCTGGTCCTGGCCCATGGTCCCGAGTGGTCTCAGCCCAAACCCTGAGAGAAAGTGCTCCAAAAACCAGGCTCACCTATGGCCAAACACTCCCTCTACTCAGCCGCCTGGGGTGCCTGTCTCAGCGCCGGCAGATCAGGCCTGCCATGCCCCTAGGCCCTAACCCTAACCTTACATTAGGTTTTCAGGTTTCGGTCCTCAAAGGCCTATCCCCCAACCCCTCCAGACTGGGGACCCTGGAGCCACACACCAAGAGTCCGCCTGCCACCCAGATGGACACTGTGGTTTGGAGCTGTGCAGAACCCTCAGATAGGGAGAAACTGGAATGCCTCTCTGAGGCCACCCCAACAGAGGTCCCCTTGGCCACAAACCCAGACCCTGACACACCGCATGACCCCTCTCCTCAGCTCAGCCCCCCAGGGATCCTGCCTCAGTGCCGGCAGATCTGGCCTGCCATGCCCAGGGTCTTAGCCTAACCCTAGCTTGGGTTTTCAGGCTTCCATCCCCAGAGACCTGGTCCCAAGCCCTCCAGATTGGGAACATCTTGGTCACACCCCAGGACTCTGCCTGGCATCCAGGAGGAATCGTGCTGTTTGGAGCTGCACAGAACACTCAGAGCGGGAGAAACCTGCATGCCCTCCCACAGAGGCCACCCCCATGTTCTGCAGCTCCCCTGGCCACAAACCCAGAGTCTGACTTGCCACATGACCCCTGCCCTCAACTCAACCCCCAGGGTAGTCTGCCTCAGCCCTGGAAGATCGGGCCTGCCATGCCCCTAGTCTCTAACCCTAACCCTAGGTTCAGTTTCCAGGCTTCCATCCCCATAGGTCTGGCCCCTAAGCCCTTCAGATTGGGGACCCCTGAGACACATCCCAGGACTCTGCCTCCAATGCAAATGGAAACTGTGCTTCTCCAAGTGTGTAGAATCCTCAGCAGGAGAAACCTGCATGCCCCCCCAGAGGCCACCCACACCTTTGACAGCCCCTTTGGCCACAGACCCAGAGTTGACCAGCCTTCTAACACCTGCCCTCAACTCAGCCCCCCTGGGATCCCGCCTAAGTGCCAGGAGATCGAATCTGTCATGCCTCTAGCTCAGCTCTCCTCTGGGACCCCTGTCAGCTTGAGGCAGACCTGGAACTCCCTTGTCTGCAGCAAATCTCTAGGATCCCCCATCCTTCTTCCAAAATTACTCTGGCCCAGATCTTTCATGAGAAAGGGAGAAGGCTACCTCCTGAATGGTTAATACCTCCTTTCCTCTTCTGTCATTTTTCTCTCCACTTTCCTTTCTATCTGGGCAAACTGTAAGTAACAAATCAATGGAACATGTACATGCTCTGACATCTGAATCTTTCATGGCATTTCCTGAGGACTCCTCATGCAATCAGAAACTAGCATATCCTTCCACAATGTGTTTGAAAACCATTGTCTACAGAATAGGAGAGCAAAAATCACTCCATTTTAACCTCACTCTTCAGGAAGCAGAACGTGGTCTTCTTTTCTTCATTGACTTCAATTCCAATTCGTTTCCATGCAGTGGTAATTCCTTTGCTTCAGGGGTAAGACTTCATGATTCTTCACCTGCATAGAATAGCCAGAGCTCATCACAACAAGGGTCCTCCCTAATAGCCATCACCCATTTAACCCTTCCCCCCACACCCCTGCCTTCTAGCAACCCTCAGTTTGTGCTCTAAGGTTGAGAGTGTTTCCTCATTGACCTATCTTTCTCCCCTCACTAAGTTCATCTGTTTTCTTTCTGAAATTCCACAGAAGTCAAGTCATGGGGTATTGGTCTTTTCTTACTGATTTTGCTGAGCTGAATCCACTCTAGATCCATCCACATCTTTGCAGATGGTAAGATTTCATTCTTTTTGAAGCTGGGTCCTATTCCATTGTGTGTGTGTGTGTGTGTGTGTGTGTATATATATATATATATATATATATATATATATATATGATGTGGGAGATTATATATATAATCTCCCACATCTTCTTTTTCCATTCATCAGTGAATGGACATTGGGACTCCCTCCATAGTTTTGTTATTATTGATAATGCTGCTATAAACATCATGGTGTTTGGGCCCCACTGAATGTGCATTTTTGTGTCCTTTGGGTAGAGACCTAGGAGTGCAATTGCTGGATCCTAGGGTTGTTCAGTTTTTAGCTTTTGGAGGAACCACCATACTCTTCCAGAGTGGCTGCAACAACCCGCAAGCCCAATGACAGTGCAGGAGGCTTGTGTTTTAAGCAGAACATTCCCTGCCAGCAATTTCCTAAGGAGGAAAAGGAAAACCTGTGGGATAATCTGATTCACCCAGTGTCAGGCAAGCAGCTACAGAAATTCGCCCCAGGGTTCCTGACACCAAGCCCTTTGAAGCCACCAGCATGCCTCCATCCAGGACAATTCCCAAGACTCACCTTCTGACTTTACCACCCATGAAACTGCAGAGAAAAGATGAATCCATTAGGATACATCACCTTTTTTTTTTTTTAATGTTCTCTTCCTTATTTTTTTTTAAGATTTTATTTATTTATTTGACAGACAGAGATCACAAGTAGACAGAGAGGCAGGCAGAGAGAGAGAGAAGCAGGCTCCCTGCTGAGCAGAGAGCCCAATGCGGGACTCGATCCCAGGACCCTGAGATCATGACCTGAGCCAAAGGCAGCGGCTTAACCCACTGAGCCACCCAGGCGCCCCTCTCTTCCTTATTTTTTAAAATTTTTATTTATTTCTAAAATTTCTTTTCAGTGTTCCAGAATTCATTCTTTATGCACCACACCCAGTGCTCCATGCAATTCATGCCCTCCACAATACCCACCACCAGGCTCACCCAACCTCCCACCCTTCTCCCCTCCAAAACCCTCAGTTAGGATACATCACATTTGACAAAGGACAAGACATCATCCAAGTCTCTATATGACCACAGACAGCCACATAACTCTAGATGCTGGCCATTCTACCACAGTCTAGGCCCAATGGAATAAACACTATTAGATGATAATTTCACTGATCTTGTAATATTCCTAGTCCATCATAGTCAAATAATTAAAGTTAGAAGCCTGTTTTGCTGCTACTAAGTCATATCTCTACCATCTTTTTCATGTGCTATTAGATTTTTAGATGAAGATCAAGAAGACTGAGTTTTATCTTGGTAGATTTGGGCCATCATTTCAACCTAATGAAGATTGTTTTAGGTCCTGATTTTGTCACTATTTGTTTGCCATCCTTCCCAGCTCTGGTTCATCTGCAGATTAATGAACATGTCTTCCATATCTTTAGTCAAGCTTTTGATTAAATACAAATCAAACAGTATTCAAGTTAGAGGCCTATGAAAAGACACTAAAGAATGTCCTTCAGGATAACATCTATCTATTAATCAGCATCCTTTGGATACAATTGTTCAATTCATCAATTTTAATGTACCTCATTTTTCTTCTGTTTTGTCCCCAAGGCTATCCTTGAGATTTGGCTGTTCCATATATATCTCTTTTCTCACTTGTACCAGTTTAATAACCATGACCCCCCACCTTGAAAATCAAATTAGTTTGATATGACTTCTTCGATGATTCTTACTAATCCCCAGGTTCCTGTTATATACCTGACCTCCCCACCACCGTGTTAATAGGTAATTCTAGAATTTTACTTAAAAATCTATGAAATTGGGGCGCCTGGGTGGCTCAGTGGATTAAGCCGCTGCCTTCAGCTCAGGTCATGATCTCAGGGTCCTGGGATCGAGCCCCACATCGGGCTCTTTGCTCAGCGGGGAGCCTGCTTCTCTCTCTCTCTCTGCCTGACTCTCTGCCTACTTGTGATCTCTCTCTCTGTCAAATAAATAAATAAAACCTTTAAAAAAAATCTATGAAATTGCCACTGGTCTGCCATGAGAAAAATCCCACATCTTCTTCATTTTGAGAACCAGAATCACACTTGTCCATCCCATCTTTCAAGATGTCTCTTCCACTCCACAACTGTCTGCCTGGGGAAAAAACCCATTCTTCCTTGGGACCTCAGGATTCTTTGAAACCTCATGAAGCAGATCTTACCCTGCCTTATATTAGGGTTATTTATGGACACCTTATTCCTTCCCCCCGCAGCCCTACTGGACTGTGAAATCCCTGGTAACAGGGGACGATGCTTATTTTCTTTCTATGCCCTGTGGTGCTTTGCACTGAATATTTGAAGGTCTGAATTGCACAAAGGAAGAAAATTAGTTTGACCTATGCAGTCTCAAAATCATTTTTTGACCAAATTGGATTCTCTTCATCTATCTTAATATCTAATTTGTGCATAGTTGAATCAGTCTTGCAGTTAATCTGATGTGGTTATTAAGACTACTAAAGACAGTAAATTAATTTTCCTGATCTGGTGATTTTTAATCATATAGTCACAGCCACTCACACAGAAAAATAAAACAGCAGATTAAATACCAAGCTAATAGCAGAATGATGAATGAAATTATCCCTAGGCACAAATGCTATTACAGATAATCTATAGTTTCTGCCAAATCATTCATTCAGTTTTGATCCAATACCCTTTTGTTAAGTGATAATAGTAGTCACCAATTACTGAGTGCTTCCTACAGGTGAAGCACTTCACTAGGAGAATAGCATGGAGGCTGGGAATGTGGGGCTTGGCTTGGCTTGTGTCCTGGCTATACCAATTACAACCTGTGTGACCCTAAGGCAATTATTTCAGCTATAAAACAAGTACAGGAGGTGTTATACATACCATTATTTCTGAAATGTATTCTCTCATCTAATCCTCATAACAACCCTATGAGCCACTACTATTTTTTCCAGCTTTACAAATTCGCTAGGTACTGGGAGCTATATGCTATAGGAGTCATAGAAATTACCATGCCAGAACCAGATATAATATTACCCTGAAGGAATTCACAATCAAGTGAAGAGTATTGGATTTTAAATAATTAATTATAATCAAAAGCAGAATAAAATATCTACCATAGAGATATGAACGCAAAATCCATGAGAGTGCAGAGGATTAAATGGATGGCTTTATATAAAAGTTTGCAAAGTGTTATTTTAAACCAGAGGGATGAAAGATCTCCAAAATTATAGCAGAGGTTAAGGGTGATCCAGGGTAAGGGAGCCACAGAGCAAAGAATGGCATTAGAGGTACAGTACTAGCTAGAGAGTATTTCTCAATCTGCTGGCTGTGAGATCATTTTAGTGTGGCCCAAACAGATTTTTTTTTAAAGATTTCATGTATTTATTTAAGAGAGAGTGCAAGCAGGGGAGGAACAGAGGGAGAAGGAGATAATCTCCAGCAGACTCCATGCTGACTGCAGAGCCCAGCTCGGGGCTGATCCCATGACCCCGGGATCATGACCTCAGCCAAAACCAAGAGTCAGACACTTAACTGAGCCAGCCAGGATGTCCCCAAACCAGAATTATTTTTAAATATGCAAGACATCAACTAGGAAATATTACAGTACATTGCACATAAAAAAATAAGATGCATTTTGTGAAAGTTTTCTCAGTGATATATATGGGTGTTGGATTACAATATAAAATATATTTCTTGTTCTGGGTTGTGGGATAAGAAGTTTGAAAGGCACCCATTTACAGAGGTTGGAAGTTAAACTGTAGAAAGATGTGGCGTGGGTATGACACTGGTATTCTTAGGAAAATAACAAGCAGCTATGGGATGATGTATGTATGGTCCTTGAGCAACACAGGTTTGAACTGCACAGGTCCACTTATAAGCAGATTTTTTTTCAATAAATACAGTACTGTAATCTATTTTCTCTTCCTTGTGATTTTTCCTAATAACATTGTCTTTTCTCTAGCTTACTTTATCATCAGAACACCATATATAATGCATACAACATATAAAAACAGATGTTAATTGATTGTGTATATTATCAATAAGACTTCTGGTTAACAGTAGGCTATGAGTAGTTAAGTTTTAGGGGAGTCAAAAGTTATATATGGATTTTCAACTGTGTGGAGGGTTGGCGCCCTTAACATGTTGTTCAAGGATCAACTGTATGTTTGAGGTGAGAGAGGTGAGAGATGAGAGAAGAAAGGCAAGTTGGAGAATCCACAACAGGCTGTGTCAGCATGTCCTACCCTGATTTTAAGTAGCCTATTCTGTGCGTCATCAGTAGGTGTGGAAGTGAAAAAAGTCTTTTCATAAGCAAATATGGTCATTTAATGCATAGGTAGAGGTGGATTTACGGTAAAGCTACTAAAGCTGGAACTTCAGAAACCATTGTTTCCATGAGTCCCTGCCAAGCTGTTCTGGATTTTCTATTTGCAATTTTGTATTTTTTTTGTTAAGATTGATTGATTGACTGATTGATTTGTCAGAGAGAGAGAGCAGGAACAGGGGGAGTGACAGCAGGCAGAGGGAGAAGCAGGCTGCCCATTGAGCAACAAGCTCAATGCAGGACACGATCCCAGGTCCCTGGGATCATGACTAGAGCCCAAGGCAGATGCTTAACCAACTGAGCCACCCAGGTATCCCTAGTGTTCCTTTTCTTAAAAGGGTTTTCAAATTGAATAAGCTTCAGGATCCACCAAAACTGTACCTGTCCTAGCTTGTATATAATCTTGAACACGTGTCTTTTTCATAAAACAAGACTTCTGATAGACTTTAAGATACTAATGTGCATTTGGAATCCCCCTGAGGCAGTTTTATACCTTCTCTCCTTTTCTCAAATTCCCAGATCTCTTTCTTAACTCCCACTCTCAACCAATACTCACTTCACATTTCATAGGCACAATGAAAGCCTTGTGATGCAACCTCTCTTATCTTCACACCAAAAAACCTACGAATTCACTGTCCACAGAGACAGAGCAGCCCATGTTTGGGGAAATGGTGAATTTAATTTTCTCTCATTGACTTCATCTTTCTCTGGTGTTCCTACTTCCATGGGGAAAATGAAAACAAATTTATTAAAAGTAACTTAGTTTCTTTCAATTTAAGAGAGGCTTTGGTTAAATATACTCCCTGTTGTAAATAATCTTTCAAGGTGTTTTCCATTTCCTGTTGTCTTTCTCCTCTCCCTGGAAGCATCTGGACATAGCAAAAGCTCACATGCATTTACAGAAATAAAAGAGAAGCTTCTGGTCCATGCACTGTCTTTTGAGTTTTCACCAGTCCTGGCTAGGGGTTGGCTCATTCTAATCAACTCCTGGCTGTCCTGTGGTGTCCACAGATGATGCCCTGTTCTCCTGTCACATCACATGCTCCTCGCCCCAAGCTCAGACTTATTATGAAAATCTGTTCCTCTCAGCACCTCCATCCCTCTAGGGTGCTGGAAATAGCTGCATTTTCCCACTCCCATGAGTGGGTTTGTGTTGATAGAGAGGCTCTGTGAAGCAGCTCTCAGGCATCTCTTTCAGTTTGATTTCATTGCCACCCCTGCACCTTGCTGAACATGATGCCAAGTCAAATGCAGGGCCTATTTGAGAGGATTTCAGCCACTCAGGCTAGCCCCCAGGAGAGTAAATACCAGCTGTCTGGATTCTTTTCCTGCAAATCTATCTGAAACATTCCAACATGACATACACTCAGGTTGGACCTCAAAAGGATTCTTTCTTTCACATCTCCTCTATTCTCTAGCATCTCCTCACTTCCTACTTCCCTGTCTGCCAGGCAGGAACTCCCATTGCATCATTTCCTTCTATTCTTTACACTTTATTCAAAGCAATATCCTCCACTTCTTCCCTGGGGCAAGAAGGTTTATGATTTAGAATTATTATAGAAGGGAAGGGAAGGAAAGAAAAATCCAGATGAAGAAGAAGGAAAAAATATGTCAGGATATTTTTTTTAAATATCCAATTTACTACACTACAAATAGATCTGTTAATCCACCATCTCTTTCTTTTCCCTTTACCACTGAGAACAATCATATCAGAGGCCAATCCTCCACTTGTCCTATGACAACAACCCTCACCAACCTCAAGGATTTCTCTGTTTAGGCTTTCCCCTTTTCTCTGCCTTATCAGTGTCTTCCTCTGAGATTACTGCCCTTAGAATACAGATTCCAATATCACCCATCCTAAAATGATTCGTTCTAAACCCTAAATACTCTTCCAGTGATGCTACTACCTTTCCTGTCTGTAAGGACCTATTTAGAAACTGTCCCTGCTCCCCTTCCCCCAGGGGATTTACTTGGAGACAAGTCCCGGAAACCAGTTTCAGGTAACAAAGCCCAGATACAAAGGTGGGTCAGGCCAGGTGGAGGCATCTGATCAGTGGGGGGATGCATACTGTCTCCCTGGTTACCAAGGAGTATGGGCCCTGCCCTCTGGGTGCCAATCCCAATCAAGGTGTAATAGGCTGGTTCAAATATCTACTAGGGTAAATTGTAACTCAATTGGTCACCTAGCATCACTGTGGTTTCCTGTGTGTGTTAAAATCTCATTGGCCACCTGTGCATGGCCAGGCCCGACCGCATGGCCTTTGCCCTTAAAAGCTAGTCTGTGAAACAGAGAAGGGTCGCCCTCTCTTGTAAGAGGTGCATCCCCGAACGTTCAGTTAGATTCTTGATGCTTGGCGTGAAATAAAGCTTTGCTTGACCCTCACTTTGTATCAGCCTCGCTCCTTTAATCACGGACCCATTATTGGGGCATAACACTGTCATTCAGAGCAAACCTCTCAAAAGCATTGTATCCCACCACATTTATATGTCCTTGTATCTCCTTATCTACTTAATCCACTACAATCTGATTTCTTCCCCAGCCATTCCATTGAATGCAACATTGTAAAAATCACCAACGACTTCCTCATAGGTAAAGCTTATGGACACTTGAATTCTCATGTTTGTCTTCTCAGCATATTTGATATAATCAATTAATTCTGCCTTCTTAAAGCATGCTCCTCTCAGTTATGTCATAATACTTTTGTTTTTCTGTTTTTTCTCTTACCTACTGGCCTCTCCTTTTCAAACTCGATTGCTAGGTCCTTCTCTTCTTCCTGGCATTTGACTATTGGACTTTCTGAGGGTCAGTCCTGGATGCTCTCCCTTTTTCAACTCCTTCTCTATGTTCATGTATCCCAAATTTATATTGCCAGCCCAGACTTCTGCTTTGAGTTCACTCCTATGTCTATGTACCTACTTAACATCTCCTCTTAAATGTCTCATATATATCTCAAGCTGGACATGTTTAAAAATAATGATTGATTCTTCTCAGGACACTATACTCTCAACCCCAATTCCTTCCTATCTTAATAGAGGGCACCATGTTTCAATCAGTTGCTCAAGATGACTAGGTTTCTTTCTTTCCTGCTCCTCCCACTGTCATCTGAGAGAAAATGATCCCAACTTCCCAAGTGGTTTTCTTTTTTTTCCACTCCACTACCTGACCCTTAAATCATTCACCATCATCTCTCAGCTGACATTGTTGAGTACCCTTTCAACTGGTCTCCTTGTTCCAGTTCCTGCCTTTTCTCATCCATGCTCCATAAAACAATAAGAGATACTGGCTGAAAATATACCATGGCTCTTCTTTTCTATTTTGCTTTCTTACCTTTCCTCAGAAATTCAGCCCTTTGGATATAGTTCAGCCATAAAAAAGGAAATCCTACCATTTGTGATGATGTGGATGGAACTTGAAGGCATTACATTAAGTGAAATAAGTTAGAGAAAGACAAATACTGGAAGATTTCACTTATATATGGAATCTAAAAAAACCAAACCAAACAAAACAACAACTCATAGGGAAAAAAAATCAGATTTGTGTTTACCAGAGGCAAAGGGTAGGGAGTATTGGATAAAAGTGCTCAAAAGGTACAAACTTCCAGTTATAAGATAAATAAATATTGTGGTGAATGTATAACATGATGACTATGGTTAACACTCTTATATGGTACATTTGAATGTTTTTAGGAGAGTCCTTGGTGCAAAGGAAAAAAATTTCTTTTTTTTTTTTGTATCCACATGAATTAATGGATGTTAACTAAATTTATTATGGTAATCATTTTATAATATCCATATATCAAGTTATTATACAGTGCCATCTGTCAATTATATCTTAATAAAACTGGAGGAAAAAAAAAAAACCAATTCAGCCCCTCATTCATTGGTGCTAAATAAAGGAGGCATCCATGTAGTGGGGAATTAACCACAATGGCCTAGAACTGGGGATCAAAACCAAAGCAGGGCTGAGGAGGACATCTACATGGGGTGATGTTATGGTACATATTGCCAAGCCTGGATGAGTGAGAAAGATATCCACACAGAAGAGGTGGATACGGTAATAACCCAGCATGGCTGTTGGAGCCTAAGTGCCATCAGGAAATCATCCATACTGGGAAGTATGGGAGCAGGGATTGGTAGTAGAAATTGGAGGTTGATTGCATTCAGGGATACTGTTCGAACAAGTAAATATACCAAGTATAGTGGAAGTCAGGTTTCTCACTGTGGGAAAAGGGGCTACAAATACAAAAAGGTAGAAAAATAGAATTTGCCTTGTAGTGTTGCATTGGAATTGGAGATAGCAGTGTGAATTCACAGTTCCCCATATACATCAATAGACATAAACATAAATATAAATGTGTGTAAACACACATGTATACACACATGTATATAGCTATACATGTATACCTCCCTAGCTCTATCCTTTGAGAAAGCCTGGGAGATATAACACCCCAGTAGCAATACTTGCATATCTTGGTTTCTAAATACCATTCTCCACTAAAAGAAACAAAGGACTTCTTAGTGAAATGGATAATCCCAAGGCTGGGGTAGGGGAAGTACAAGATGAGCCTGGAACATGTTTTATGTCAGAAACTAAGGAAGTGCTTAAAAATGATAGGGACATGTCAAAAAACATAGAAGCTAATTTGAAAGAGCTCTCATGGGTCCAAGATGGAAATCTATACTGACTAATCTATACTGATACAAATCAATAAATGAATAGATTGGATGTTTCTATGGGAATGGGAAAGCTGGGAAGCACTCTCCACAAAATACTTATTAATTACAAGGGAGGGAGAAAGGTAACTAACCTTATAGTTGAGAAGCCTACCTGATATCATCTTAATCAAGAGATCAAAGTTAAAATCACCAGCAATGAATGGGTTAATCAAAACCATGTGCCACCTGATAGGATGCAATGCATCCCTTCTATGATATTCCTGCCAAAGACGCATAACTGGAATCCAACCATAAAATAATATCAGAAAACCTCAAACCAAGAGACTGTCTACAAAGTAACTAGCCTGCAAATCTTCAAAAATGTCAAGACCATGACTGTTAAGACAGGATTGAGGAAGCAGGCAGATTGAGGGAAACTAAAGTGACATGACAACTAAAAGAAAAGCATGATTCTGGACTAGATCATTTTGCTATAAAGGACATTAATATAATAACTGGTAATACTTGAGTAGGGTCTGAGGCTAGTATTGATTTGATTTTTAAATTTTGGTGATTGCATTTTGGTTAGTTGAACATCCTTATTGTAAAGTGCTTGGTATGATGGGTCATGTGGTAGGTAGTTGCTAAGATGGTCCTCATGATACCCACCTCTTGATATCCATGCCCAATCTCCTCCCACTGAGTGTATTTACACTCAGGGATTCACTTCTAATTATTAGAAAACAACAGAAGTGATAGCATAGCACTTAATAGATTAGGTTATAGCAAGGCTGTGTCTCCCAGCTTGTCTGCTCTTTCTCCTTTTCTTGCTCACTTACCCTGAAACAGGTCACCTGCCATGTTGTGAGATGCCCTTGAGAGAGAGCTACATGGCAAGGAGCTGAGGGAGACCTGTAAGGAAGCCTGTGAGGAACTGAGTCCTCAGCAAGGCCTTGGATCTGTAACATATGAGGAAGCCAATCCTGTCAACAACCACCTGAGCAAACTTGGAATTGTTACAGTCAAGTGTTAGGTAAGACTACAGCCCCTCTCAACACTTTTCTTGTAGCCCATGAAACACTATGAGACAGAGGAGCAAGCTAAGCCATGCCCAGATTCTGACCTGCAGAAACTTTGAGATTATAAAGTTGTTTTAAGCCACTAAATTGTGGGATAATTTGTTACACAGCAATAAATAACAAACATAGGATATCATACAGTGACTTATTCTCTGGAGGAATTTAAACTTATTCTCTGGTTCTGGAGGAAGAGCTATACTTTAAGACTGAGATTGTTTTAAAAACGTGTGTGTGTGTGTGTGTGTGTGTGTGTGTGTGTGTGTGTGTGTGTGTATTGGATTATGTCTCTTCCCTGCTAAAAGCTCTTTATGGACTTCGTATCACACTTAACAAAATCCAAATTCCTTACTACTCTCTTGGTCATTTTTCCAGCCCTCTTTATCTTTCTCACCCTTCTCAACTTCTGCCACACTTGTTTTCTTTCAGTTCTTTGAACAAATCTTGAGAGGGCCTTTGATTTTACTTTTCCCCCTACCTGAGATGCTCATCCTCCATTCCACATGACTATCCCATTCACATTCTTTGAATCTCATCTTAAACATCCACTTAAGATACCCCTAATCCTTACTTATATTCTCTTTCTCAGCCCCTCTCTGGTTTCATTCATAAGCTTATAAGATTTTGTAAATATTTTATTTGGGTACTTGCCTTTGATAAAGATAAGCCTTGGAGGAATCATCCTTCTCCTCTACACCACTGCATCCTTAGTACCTAACACAGAGTAAATATTATTTAATATTTGTTGAATAAATGTATTAACATATGCTTGACGACTTGGGTAGAATTTTCAAAAGCAAAGTTTCATTTTTCCTGCCTCCAAAAAAATAAATGTTAAAGTTACACAGAAAAAGCTTAAATCTATTTACATAGGCAATCAAGCCTGATCATAATAGACTTTTTATATTCCAATATCAAAATTGATTGTGTATATAGAATTGAAAAACCAGGTCATCATAGCCCTTTTCTATATTACTTCCATTTTCTCCTGTCTAAAAGTTGGTTTTGTTTATTCTATTCTTTTAGTCCCTATTTTACAGATATCCCATCTTAGAATTTTATGCAATGTATAGTACAATTTCATACACATATAATAGTGTCATCTTCCAAGAATGCCAGGAATGGTCTCCACATAGATTTAGTGGGACAGAGAGCTGGCTTCGATGGTGAGGCTGGAAACCCTCTTGGACAGCTACAAGCCCCCTCCTGCTTCAACAATTCAGTACCATCAGGAAAGAGAAAAAAAGTAAGAGAAAGAGCCCAAAATCTCCCAGCTTGTTTCTGCCAGAATATATCAGTTCCAGGTCATGTTTCTGCAGCACCCGTGTCATGGAGTGAGCACAAGCTGTCAATATGAAGAAGAAAGTAGCTCTTTGACAGATCCCACATCTACATTCCAGACCCATTACAGCAGGAGAACTTGTTCCCCTTGAATGAGCTGCCGCTCCCTCAGCTGGGTCCCCCAGCTATAGAAATGCATCCACTGCTGGAGGAATTCTCAGGGTCAAAGCCTAGAAGAGACTGTGTCTCTGCTCGTTATATATATTCATAGGACAGACTCATTATGTTTAAAATTGGGGGTAGGGGTGAGGAGGGACAAATAGGCAGGAACACAGCATGTCTCCCCAGAAGGTGCTACCTGCCATTTCACATTCTCACCATGTAAGCACGTTCAGTTCAAACCTGGAATCAAAAATAAGTGAACTTCAGAATTAACTTACTTTTATAAAAACCTCACATTTCTGAAAGTAGCTTTCAAGAAATGGGTAAGCAAACATCTTAATGAAAATTATAAACTCTGCCTAATTGCCCATTACCTTCAAATTCTAGATTCTGGATATGAGGAGGTTGGGGAGGAAGGCAAAAAGAGATAGAGAATTTAAAGTAAATTTAAATAGAGATATTTATGCCTGATAAAGAATTTAAAGTAATGGTCATATTCAATGGACTTGAAGAAAGAGTGTAGGACCTCAGTGAGAGATAAGAAACAAAGACTTCAACAAAGAAATAAAAAAAAAAGAACTAATCAGAAATGAAGAACTCAATAATTTAAAATAAAAATACACTACATGGAAAATAGTACACTGAGGAAACAGAAGAACAGATCGGCAACCTGGAAGACAGAGTAGTGGAAAGCACTAATCAAGCTGAACAGGAGAGAGGAAAAAAATAATAAAAAATTAAAGTAGACTAAGATAATTCTGTAATACCATCAAGCATATTAACATTCTCATTAGTTATCCCAGAAGAGAAGAAAAAAGGGAGCAGAAAATTTATTTGAAGAAATAAAAGCTGAAAACTTCCCAAATCCAGAGCAGGAAACAGAAATCTAGATCCAGAGCCCCCAACAAAATCAATCCAAGGAGATACACACCAAGGCAATGGTAATTAAAATGGCAAAAAAAAAAAAAAAAAAAAAAGTAATAAAGAAAGAATTTGAAGGGTTGCAGGAGAAAAGACAGTTACATACAAAGGAAATCCCATAAGTCTATAAGCTGATTTTCAGCACAAATTTTATAGGTCAGAAGAAAGTTGCATGATATACCCAAAATGCTTAAAGGGAAAAACCTGCAGCTAAAAATACTCTACCCAGCAAGGCCATCATTCAAAATAGAGGGAGAGACAGAGACCCCCCCCCAAAAAAATGTTAAATGAATTCATGACCACTAAACCAGCCCTATAAGAAATGTTAAAGGGCATCTATGAGTGGAAAACAAAAACCATAAATAAGAGTAAGAAAAATAGGAAGCACAAACACAAAAACAAGTATATCTGTAAAAATCTGTCAGAATTAAAGGGTGTAAAATATGATACCAAATAACTGCAACACTGAGGGGAAAGAACTAAAGAATTTCAAAATTAAGCAATCATCAGCTTAATATGAACTGCTATATGCATAAGATGTCATATACAAACCTAATGGTAACCACAAATCAAAAACCAGTAGTAGATACGCAAAAAATAAAAAGAAAGCCAGCAAACCTTGAGAGAAGATAGCAAGAGAAGAAATGGACAGGCAGGAATTATTAAAAAAAAAACAAAAAACCAACATAACACAACTAACAAAATGGCAATAAGCACACACCAATAAATAATTACTTTGAATGTAAATGGACTAAATAATGAAAGGACATAAGGTGATAGGATGGATAAAAAAGCAAGTCCCATCCATATGCTACCTACAAGACTCATTTCAGACCTAAACACCCATACTGACTGAAAGGTAAAGAATGGAAAAGTATTTACCATGCAAATGGAAGTGAAAGAAAGTTGAGGCAGCAGCACTTATTAAGACAAAACAGACTAAAACAAAAAGACTGTAATGAGCCAAAGAAGGACAAATCATAAAAGAAACAATTTAATAAGAAGATATAGCAATTGTAAATATTTATGCACCAACATGTGAGCATCCAAATACATAATAAAGTAGGTAATAACAAACATAAAGGAAGTAATTAATAGTAATAAAATCATAGTAGGGGATTTTTAACACCCCACTGACATCAAGAGATAGATCATCCAAAAAGAAAATCAGTAAGAAAACAGTGGCTTTGATAGATACATTGGACCAGATGGATCTAACAGTGTATTCAGAACATTCTGTCCTAAAACAGCAGATATGCATTCTTTTCAAGTGTACGTAGAACATTCTCTAGAATAGATTATATTTAAGCCAAAAAACAGGTCTCAACAAATTTAAAAAGAATGAAATCATACTATGCATCTTTTCTAATCACAACATTATGAAACTGCAAGAGAAAATCTGGAAAGAACACAAATACATGGAGGGTTGCAGGAGAAATGAAGACCAAATACATGGAGGTTAAATAATATGCTACTGAACAATGAATGGATCAACCAAGAAATCAAAGAGGAAATTTTAAAAATACATGGAGACAAATGAAAATGAAAACACAACAAAACAAAATCATTGGGATTCTGCAAAAGCAGTTCTAAGAGGAAAGTTTAGGGCAATACAGACCTACCTCAAGAAGCAAGAAAAATTTCAAATAAACAACCTAAACTTATACCAAAAATAGCTAGAAAAAGAACAAACAAAACCCAAAACTAGCAGAAGGAAGGAAATAATAGGGATTAGAGCAGAAATAAATGAAATATAAATTTAAACAATAGAAGAGATCAATAAAACCAGAAGCTGATTCTTTGATAAGATTAACAAAATTGAGAAACCTTTAGCAGACTCATCATAAAAAGAGAGAGATAAAGAGAGAGAGAGAGAGAGAGAGAATACCCAAATAAACAAAGCCAGAAATGAAAGAGAAGAAATAACACCAACACCATAGAAATATAAAGGATTATAAGGGAATATTATGAAAAATTATGTGCCAACAAATTGGACAACCTAGAAGAAATGGATAAATTCCTAGGAATATACAACCTTCCAATGAATCAGGAAGAAATAGAAAATTTGAATAGGCCAATCACCAGAAATGAAATTGAATCTGTAATCAAAAAACTCCCAACGTGGGGGAGGAAGCAAGATGGTGGAGGAGTAGCAGACTGAAATGACATCAGCTCCCAGGAGTTCAGCTATATAGTTATCAAACCATTCATAACACCTATAAACTCAAAAGGAGATAGAGGAGAAGAAGAGCAGCAGTTCTAGGAACAGAAAATTGACCACTTTCTGGAAGGTAGGACGTGCAGAAAAGTGAATCCAAAGCGATGGGAAGATAGACCACAGGGGGAGGGGCTGGCTCCTGGCAGGCAGTGGAGCAGCAGAGCACGAAATCAGAATATTTAGAAGTCTGTTCCACTGAGGGACACAGTTCCAGAGGCTAAGTGGGGGTGGAGCCCTCACAGGGCCAGTGTGGTCTCAGGTCCCACAGGGTCACAGGAAGACCAGGAGTGTCTGAGTGTGGCAGAGATCCCAGGTATCAGAGCAGAGAAGCTGACTACAGAGACAGAGCTGTGGTGTGGGCTCTCAGCTCGGGGTTACCTTAAACTGTGATCCAAGGCACCATTGGGCCACTACTCTTTAAGCAGGGACCCCACAAGTGGCAAATCCAGAGAGACACCCCCCCCCCGCCTTCCTCCTCTGGGAGGAGTGGCATGGGAGCACATGGCTGGAATCTGCTGTTTGGAGACTCCAGACAGTGCTGTGCACCAGAGATAGAAATGCTCAGTCACAGGCCGGGTGAGATCAGAGTGCGGCCAGAGACCAGGGAGAAGGGAGGGATTGACTACTTTTCTCTGAGGTGCACTGAGGAGTGGAGCCCTGAGCTCTTGACTTCTCCAGGCCAGAGACTGGGAGGCCACCATTTTCATTTCTGTCCTCCAAAGCTCTACAGAAATTGTTCAGAGAACAAAAGCTACCAAGAGTGAACCTGAGCAGATTACTTAGCCTGACCCCTGGCAAGCGTGGTGCAATTCCACCTCAGGCAAAGACATTTGAGAATCACCGCAATCCCTCCCACAGAAGATCAGCAATAACATCCAGCCAAGATCAAGTTCACCAATCAATGATAATGGTGGAACTGCAGAGCTGGAGAAAGCAATGCATAGAATTCATGGCTTTTTTCAGCTCGAGGTTACCTTAAACTATGATCCTTTACTCTTGCAAACTTAAATTTTTTAGTTTTATTTTTTTCTTATTCTATTTTTTTAACCTTTCTTCTTTCCTCCTTTAACATTTTTTAACTAGTTTATCTTAACACTACCTTATGCTGAGTGAAATAATTATCATATGGTTTTAGTTACTTGTGGAACATAAGGAATAAAACAGAGGACATTGGGAGATGGAGAGGAGAAGTGAGTTGGGGGAAATTAGAGGGGGAGACAAACCATGAGAGACTGTGGATTCTGAGTAACAAACAGGGTTTTGAGGGGGAGGGAAGTGGGGGGGTTGGGTGAGCCTGGTGGTGGTATTTAGGAGGGCACGTATTGTATGGAGCACAGGATGCGGTGCATAAACAAATGAATGCTGGAACACTGAAAATAAATAAAATAAAATGAAAAAAAAAGAAAAAACTTTAAAATTTTCATTGTTATAGTCATATTTTATCCATTCATTGTATTTAACCTTATTTTTTGTATACATATAAGTTTTTTTTTTCTTTAAAATTTTGGGATACAATTTCTTCTAATAGATCAAAATATACCCTAAATCTAGCACATGGCTTTGATTTAGTCTCCAGCCTGATGACATTCTCTCCTTTTTTTTTTTTTTTTTTCCCCAACCAACTCATCTTATCAATTCCTTTATTAGAATCTTCTTTAAAAATTTTCATCTTTACAGTCATGGTCCATCCCTTCATTGTGTTTACCCTTATTTTTGTATATAGATAAGTTTTTCTTTCTTTAAAATTCTGGGAGATGGTTTCTTCTAAGAGACCAGAATACACCCAAAATGAAATGGGTGGCTCTGTTCTATTCACCAGTCTAATATATATACATTTAAAAAATTTTTTAATTTATTTTTATTTTTTTCTTTTTAATTTCCCCCCCTATCTTCTCCCCCCAATATTGGATCTCTTCTGATTTGGTTAGTTTACATTTTTCTGGGGTCTTTGCCACCCTTTTAGTATTTTATTCTCTTGTTCATATATTCTTATCTGGATAAAATGACAAGGCAGAAAAACATACCACAAAAAAAAACAAAAAACAAAACCCAGAGGCAGTACCAACGGCTAGGGAACTAATCAATATGGACATTGGTAATATGTCAGAACTAGAGGTCAGAATGATGATTCTTAAGGTGCTAGCTGGGCTCTAAAAAGGCATGGAAGATACTAGAGAATCCCTTTATGGAGAAATAAAATCCCTTTATGGAGAAATAAAAGAACTAAAATCTAACCAAGTTGAAATAAAAAAAGGTATTAATGAGGTGCAATAAAAAATGGAGGATCTTACCACTAGGCAGTAAATGAGGCAGAAGAATTAGTGATATAGAAGACCAAATGACAGAGTATAAAGAAGCTGAGCAAAAGAAAGACAAACAACTACTAGACCACAATGGGAGAATTTGAGAGATAAGTGATATAAGACAAAAGAGTAAGAAAAAGAAGAAAGAGAAAGGGGGGCCGAAGGTATATTGGAGCAAATTATAGTAGAGAATTTCCCTAATATGGCAAAGGGAACAAACATCAAAATCCAGGAGGCACAGAGAATCCCCCTCAAAATCAATAAAAATAGGTCCAACACCCCATCATCTAATAGTAAAACTTACAAGTCTTAGTGACAAAGAGAAAATCCTTTTTCTTTGTAACAAAGAGAAAATCCCCAAAGCAGCTCAGGACAAGAAGTCTGTAACATACAATGGTAGAAATATTAGATTGGCAGAAGACTTATCCACAGAGACCTGGCAGGCCAGAAAGAACTGGCATGATATATTCAGAGCACTTAATGAGAAAAACATGCAGCCAAGAATACTATATCCAGCTAGGCTATCATTGAAAAATAGAAGGAGAGATACAAAGCTTCCAGAACAAACAAAAATTAAAAGAATTTGCAAACACCAAACCAGCACTACAGAAAATATTAAAAGGAGGCCTCTAAGCAAAGACAGAGCCCAAAAGTAGTAGAACAGAAAGGAAAAGAGAAAATACACAGTAACAGTCACCTTACAGGCAATACAATGGCACCAAATTAATATCTTTCAATAGTTACCCTGAATGTAAATGGGCTAAATGCCCGAATCAAAAGACACAGGGTATCAGAATGGATAAAAAAACAAAACCCATCAATATGCTGTCTACAAGAAATTCATTTTAGACCCAAAGACATCTCCAGATTTAAAGTGGGGGGGTGAAAACCAATTTACCATACTAATGGACATCAAAAGAAAGCTGGGGTGGGAATCCTTATATCAGATCAATTAGATTTTAAGCCAAAGACTATAATAAGAGATGAGGAAGGACACTATATCATACTTAAAGGGTCTGTCCAACAAGAAGATCTAACAATTTTAAATATCTATGCCCCTAACATGGGAGCAGCCAACTATATAAACCAATTAATAACAAAATCAAAGAAACATATCGACAATAATATGATAATAGTAGGGGACTTTAACATCCCCCCTCACTGAAATGGACAGATCATCCAAGCAAAAGATCAACAAGGAACTAAAGGCTTTAAATGACACACTGGACCAGATGAACACCAGAGATATATTCAGAACATTCCATCCCAAATACAGAATACACATTCTTCTCTAGTGCACATGGAACAGTCTACAGAAGAGATCATATCCTGGTTCACAAATCAGGTTTCAACCAATACCAAAAGATTGGGATCATTCCCTGCATATTTTCAGACCACAATGCTCTGAAGCTAGAACTCAATCACAAGAGGAAAGAACTCAAATACATGGAAGCTAAAGAGCATCCTACTAAAGAATGAATGGGCCAACCAGGAAATTAAAGAAGAACTGAAAAAATTCATGGAAACAAATGAAAATGAAAACACAACTGTTCAAAATCTGTGGGACACAGCAAAGGCAGTCCTGAGAGGAAAGTATATAACTATACAAGCCTTTCTCAAGAAACAAGAAATGTCTCAAGTACACAACCTAACCCTACACCTAAAGGAGAAAGAACAGCAAAGAAAGCCTAAACTTAGCAGGAGAAGAGAATTAATAAATATCAGAGCAGGAATCAATGAAATAGAAACCAAAAGAACAGTGGAACAAGATCAACAAAACTAGGAGCTGGTTCTTTGAAAGAATTAATAAGATTGATAAAACCCCTGGCCAGACTTATCAAAAAGAAAAGAAAAAGGACCCAAATCAATAAAATCCCGAATGAAAGAGGAGGGATCATAACCAACACCAAAGAAATACAAACAATTATAAGTACATATTATGAGCAACTATACACCAGCAAATTTGACAATATGGAAGAATTCGGTGCATTTCTAGAGACATAAATGACCAAAACTGAACCAGGAAGAAATAGAAAACCTGAACAGACCTATAACCAGTAAGGAGATTGAACCAGTCATCAAAAATCTCTCAACAAACAAGAGCCCAGGGTCAGATAGCTTCCCAGGGGAATTCTACCAAACATTTAAAGAAGAATTAATACCTATTCTCCTGAAACTGTTCCAAAAAATAGAAATGGAAGGAAAACTTCCAAACTCATTTTTTGAGGCCAGCATTACCTTGATCCCAAAACCAAAGACCCCATCAAAAAGGAGAATTACAGACAAGTATCCTTGGTGAAACAGATGTGAAAATCTCACCAAAATACTAGCTAATAGGATCCAACAATACATTAAAAGGATTATTCACCACGACCAAGTGGGATTTATTCCTGGCTGCAAGTTTGGTTCAACATCCACAAATCAATCAATGTGATACAATACATTAATAAAAGAAAGAACAAGAACCATATGATACTCTCAATAGATGCTGAAAAAGAATTTGACAAAATACAGCATTCTTTCCTGATCAAAACTCTTCAAAGTTTAGGGATAGAGGGTACATACCTCAACATCATCAAAGCCATCTATGAAAACCCCACAGCAAGTATCATTCTCAATGGGGAAAAACTGAGAGCTTTTTCCCTGAGGTCAGAGACAGGGCAGGGATGTCCACTATCACCACTGCTATTCAACACAGTATTAGAAGTCTGAGCCTCAGCAATCAGACAACAAAAAGAAGTAAAAGGCATCCGAATCAGCAAACAAGAAGTCAAACTCCCACTCTTTGCAGATGATATGATACTTTATGTGGAAAACCCAAAAGACTTCACTCCAAATATGCTAGAACTCATACAGGAATTCAGTAAACTGTCAGGATATAAAATCAATGCACAGCAATCAGTTGCATTTCTATACACCAACAACAAGACAGAAGAAAGAGAAATTAAGGAGTCGATCCTATTTACAATTGCACCCAAATCCATGAGATACCTAGGAATAAACCTAACCAAAGAGGCAAAGAATCTGTACTCAGAAAACCTATAAAGTACTCATGAAAGAAATAAGGAAGACACAAAGAAATGAGAAAACGTTCCATGCTCATGAATTGGAAGAACAAATATTGTGAAAACATCCATGCTACCTAAAGCAATCTACACACTTAATGCAATCCCTATCAAAATACCATCATTTTCTTTCAAAGAAATGGAACAACTATCCTAGAACTTATATGGAACCAGAAAAGACCCTGAATAACCAGAGGAATGTTGGAAAAGAAAGCCAAAGTTGGTGGCATCACAATTCCAAACTTCAAGCTCTATTACAAAGCTGTAATCATCAAGACAGTATGGTAGCTGGCACAAAAACAGACACATAGATCAATGGAACAGAATAGAGAGCCCAGAAATAGACCCTCAACTCTATGGTCAACTAATCTTCGACAAAGCAAGAAAGAATGTCCAATAGAAAAAAGACAGTCTCTTCAACAAATGGTTTTGTGAAAATTGGACAGACACATGCAGAAAATGAAACTGGACCATTTCCTTACACCACACACAAAAATAGACTCAAAATGGATGAAAGACTTCAATATGAGACAGGAGTCTATCAAAATTCTTGAGGAGAACACAGGCAGCAACCTCTATGACCTCAGCTGCAGCATCTTTTTCCTAGAAACATCAACAAAGGCAAGGGAAGCAAGAGCAAAAATGAACTATTGGGACTTCATCAAGATCAAAATCTTTTGCACAGCAAAGGAAACAGTCAACAAAACCAAAAGACAACTGACAGAATGGGAGAAGATATTCACAAATGCCATATCAGATAAAGGGCTAATATCCAAAATCTATAAGGAACTTATGAAACTCAACACCCAAAGAACAAATAATCTAATCAAGAAATGGGGAGAAGACATGAACAGACATTTCTGCAAAGAAGACATCCAGAAGGCCAACAGATACATGAAAAACTGCTCAACATCATTTGACATCAGGGAAATATAAATCAAAACCACAATGAGATACCACCTTACACCAGTCAGAATAGCTAAAATTAACAAGGAAATGACAGATGTTGGCAAGGATGCAGAGAAAGGGGGCCCCTCTTATACTGTTGGTGGGAATGCAAGCTGGTGCAGCCACTCTGGAAAACAGCATGGAGGTTCCTCAAAAAGTTGGAAATAGAGCTACTCTATGACCCAGCAATCACACTACTTGGTATTCACCCTAAAGATACAAATGTAATGATCCAAAGGGCACGCACATCTGAATGTTTATAGCAACAATGTCCATAATAGCCAAACTATGGAAAGAATCTAGATGTCCATCAACAGAAGAATGGATAAAGAAGATGTGGTATACACATAAAATGGAATACTATGCAGCCATTAAAAGAAATGAAACCTTGCCGTTTGCAATGACATGGATCAAACTAGAGGGTATTATGCTGAGCGAAATAAGTCAATCAGAGAAAGACGATTATCATATGATCTCTCTCATATGAGGAATTTGAGAGGCAGGGTGGGCGGTTTGGGGGGTAGGGAAGGAAAAAATGAAACAAGATGGGATCAGGAGGGAGACAAACTGTAAGAGACTCTCAGTCTCACAAAACAAACTGAGGGTTGCTGGGGGGAGAGGGGTTATGGAAACTGGGGAGGGTATATGATACGGTGAGTGCTGTGAAGTGTGTAAGCCTAACGATTCACAGACCTGTACCCCTGGGGCAAATAATACATTAAATGTTAATAAAAATAATTAATTAAAAAAAACCCCTCCCAACAAACTAAAGTTCAGGACCAGACTGCATTTCAAGAAGAGTTTATACTTATTCTTCTCAAACTATGCCAAAAAGGAAAAGAGGAAAGAAAGCTGAGAAATTCATTCTATGAAGCCAGCATTACTCTGATACCAAAACCAGATAAAGATGTTAACCCCCCCCAAAAAAAAAGAGAGAGAGAGAGAGAGAGACAGAGAGAACTAAAGGCCAATGTCTCTGATAAACATAGATGTAAAAATCCTCAACAAAATATTAGCAAACTAAATTCAGTAGCCAAATAATACATTAAAAAAATTCATTCAGCAGGGCACCTGGGTGGCTCAGTGGCTTAAGCCTCTGCCTTCAGCTCAGGTCATGATCTCAGGATCCTGGGATTGAGCCCTGCATTGGGCTCTCTGCTCAATGGGAAGCCTGCTTCCCCTTCTCCCTCTGCCTGCCTCTCTGCCTACTTGTGATCTCTATTTCTGTCAGATAAATAAGTAAAATCTTAAAAAAAAAAATCATTCAGCATGATCAAGTGAGATTTATCTCTGGAATACAAGGTTGGTTCAATATTAGCAAAACAATCAGTGTGATACATCATTCCAATGGGAGAAAGGATTAAAAAAAACATATGATCATTTCAATAGATACAGAAAACGCATTTGACAAAATACAACAACCATTCATGATAAAAACAACAACAACAAAAAAAACCACCTCAACAAAATAGGTTCAGAGGGAACATACCTCAACAACATAAAGGCCATGTATGAAAAACTCATAGCTAACACACACTCAGTGAAGAAAAACTGAAAGCTTTTCCCCTAAGTTCAGGAACAAGATAAGGATGTCCACTCTCACCTTTTTGAAACAGTGTCTCCTCCTAGTTCCCTGCCATCTTGTCCACCCCCCCCCTCCACTTTTATTCAACATAGTACTGGAAGTCTTAGCCACAGCGATCAGATGATAAGAAATAAAAGGCATCTAAATTGGTAAGGAAGAAATGAAATCTTCACTATTTGCGGATGACATGGTACTATAGACAGAAAACCCTAAAGACTATACCAAAAAACTACTAGAACTGATAAATAAATTCAGTAAAGTTGCAGGATAGAAAATTCATGTACAGAAATCTGTGGTATATCTATAGACTAATAATGAAGCAACAGAAAGAGAAATGAAGAAAGCAATCCCATTTACAATTGCACCGAAGATAATAAAATACTTAGGAATAAACCTTACCAAGGAGGTGAAAGACCTAAACTCTGAAAAGTATAAAACACTGATGAAAGGTATTGAGAATGACACTAACAAGTGGAAAGATAGATATTCCAGTCTCATGGTTTGGAAGAACAATTATTGTTAAAATGACCATATTATCTAAAGCAATCTACAAATTTCACTCAATCCCTATTAAAATACCAAAACCATTTTCACGTAACTGGAACAAAAAAATCCTAAAATTTGTATGGAAGCCCAAAAGACCCTGAATCATGAAAGCAATTTTGAAAAAGAACAAAACTGGAGGTATCACAACCCCAGATTTCAAAATATACTACAAAGCTATAGTGATCAAAAAAATATGGTCCTGGCACTAAAATAGACATATTGATCAATGGAACAGAACAGAGAGCCCAGAAATAAACCCATGCTTATGTAGTCAATTAATCTTTGACAAAGGAAGCAAGAATATTCAATTTGAAAAAGACTGTGTCTTCAATAAGTGGTGTTGAGAACACTGGATAACTACATGCAAAAGAATAAAACTAGACCATTTCTTATACCATACACAAAAATAAACTCAAAATGGATTAAAAACCTAAATGTGAGACCTAAAACCAGAATAATTATTGATTGCAATAATATTTGCAGATAATGGCATATCTGATAAAGGGTTTGTATTCAAAATATACAGAGAACTTACATAAAACCAAAAAACAAATAATCTAATTAAAAATTGGGCAGAAGATACGAGCAGACTTATCTCCAGAAAATATACAGATGGCTAAGAGACACATGGAAAGATGCTCTACATCACCAATTGTTAGGGAAATGCAAATCAAAACCACAATAAGATCCACCTTACACTTGTCAGAAAGACTAAAATAAAAAACACAAGGAACAACAAATGTTCGTAAAAATATGGAGGAAAAGGAACCCTTAGGTACTGTTAATGGGACTGCAAACTGGTGCAGCCACTGTGGAAGACAATATGAAAATTCCTCAAAAAATTAGAAATAAAATTACCATATGATTTACTCCTGGATATTTACCTAAAGAAAATGAAAACACTAATGCAAAAAGATATACACACTCCTATGTTTATTGCAGTATCATTTACAATAGCCAAATTATGGAAGTATCCATCAATAGATGAATGGATAAAAAAGATGTGGTGTGTGTACATATATATATACACACACACACACATACATATATATGTATTCCATAATATTCCATTATATATATGTGATATATTAAGAAACATTCCAGTTATAGAAGATTATTTATAGCACAGTAAATCATTAACATAAAATTTACATACATATAAACAATCTATGTTGTTTATCAATATATATTTAGAAACATAAGAACAAGGGCAGAATCACAAAATTCACACTAGCACTTAACTCTGAAGAGACGGATGAAGAGAAATGCGACCCAGGAAATGTTTATAGGAGACTTCAACTTTAATGGTAATAATTTATTAAAAGATTGATAAAATATAGACAATAAAATATGATATAATATTAATATTTGTTAATTCTGGGTTATAGCTACATGGCTGGGTTATAGCTACATTTATTTTATTATCTTTTTAAAAAACTTTTGGTATTCAAATTATTTTTCAAAATAAGGAGGGCACGTGGCGTGATGAGCACTGGGTGTTATACACAACTAATGAATTGCTGAACACTACATCAAAAATAATGATGTACTATATGTCTGCTAACTGGATATAATAAAAATAAATAAATAATGACAGTTTATAAATTAAAAAAAATAGTAAAACAAGGTAAGTTGGATTTTTAAGACTATTAACAGGGTGGCATTTATCATCATAAAAAGCTTAATAAAGTCATGCCCAGGGCAGGGACAGGGCAGGGAGTGAACCCTAAGCCCCTGCACCACTTCATTCCTGCTTAGGAGTCTGCACCTGAGCCCCAGAGTGAATTTCCGCTCCTTCAGTTCACCTGGCTGACTCCACCAAATCTGTCCTTTCTTAATTTACACATCCTTCTTTGGAGGAGGTATTTTCCATCTTGTATGAGTGTATGAGTTGTAATTCCCTTGTATGAGTTGTAATTCCCTTCTTTGAACTGGAAAAGTTCTCTGTGAGTGCCTCCTCCTTGCAGTATAACTCTCATATAATTTCTTGTTTACCGGTTTGTCTCCCCTGTGAGACTGTTGGCTCCCTAGGCCATGTGAGAGCTCTTGCTGGCCTGGTTCCCAGCTCTAACTACAAGCTTCCCACATTTCTGCTGAATTTTACAGATTCAGCCAGACACGGTTTGCAGTGGGGCTCTCTGCTGGCAGTGGCAGAAGGAGGGTACTGATTGCCTGAAGGTGCCAGTAGGAAATTTTCAAGACAAACAATCTACTGAGAGCCCTTTGCTTGGGATTGGACTTCCATTTCAGAATCATTGATGTCTGAAGCTGATTTTCATGAGGTGGGGGGGGGGGTAGGTTCAATATTTAAAAATCAGCTGATCTGCACTGATGCCTTTCCTCCTTGCTTTATCTAAACATACAAATAGTGAAAGTTGGCTCAGAAATGATTCAAAATTGGCTTTTTCTTTTATAACCTCCACTCAGAATCCCCCATGTTACAGTTTTCTACATAAAAAAGTCAAGTCTTGGCCCTACAGAAAACATCCTATAGATATTTTCCTGTTTTTGCCATTCTGCTAAATTCTTAAAAATGTAGGAACCATATCAGTTATATCCATTGTTCAGTATCGGGTAAAACATGGGTGGTGAAAACCACACACCCATCAAGCTTGGCCTTAATCCATTCCTAGTTTTAAAATCAAAATTTAATATTGCTTGCTGTCCCTTGGTTTGAGAGCTACCGATCAGAACATGTCAAAGGGCACGAACTCCATTCTGATCTTTGAGGAACACAGTGCAGCCAGGATCCATGCATCCCGCTGAATCAAGGATCCTGTGGTAGGCTGTGTAGCCATGGCTGAGTGTTCCCTGCCCCTTCCCACACTCTACCTGCCCCTGATGCTGCACAGCCTGGCTGGAGGGTGCACTGCCCTCCCTAGGGGCAGCACTTGACCATATGACTTGTTTTGGCCAGTGAAATGTGAGCACAAGTGAAAGTGGCCCTATCCAGCAGAAAGTTCAAAGAGGCATGGTGGTTTTCTCCCAGCATCCTTAATCTACTTCTCTCCTTAGTAGATTCTTTTAGCCTGAATTCCAGAATCAAGCAGATACATGGAGCTAACTTGCGGCTGATACATAATGTGAGCCAAGGGGAGAAACATAAGATAGAAATGCTTTGTTTTTGAAGCCATTAGTATTTTAAGGTTGTTGGTTACTGTATCATAACCTACTGAAAGATGACTGATAGAGAATTTTAAAAATCAGAATAAACTGGAAATACGCTCTACACAGTAAGCACCAGGTTGCTGGTCAGCCTCCTGTCTGCCACTGACAACAGGAGATCTGTTGAAGGTGAAAGGGAACTTTGTCATAGGTCAGACTTTTTTCTTCTGCAAGGCCAGCTGTAGCAAATATTCTATTTCTGGTACAAAAGCTGGCAAACAGCTTCCTAGGTCAGTCTTTCTTTTCCTTCCTTCCTTCCTTCCTTCCTTCCTTCCTTCCTTCCTTCCTTCCTTCCTTCCTTCCTTC
>NW_019154085.1:82017973-82043577 GCF_002288905.1 Enhydra lutris kenyoni
TTACCCCAGTTCATCTCAAAGACTAAGAATCTTCTGAGGTCACAACAAGTTCCAATATTCTACCTAAATTCCTAGGGAGAGCTTTAACAAATTTCTCATCTGGTTGCAAGTGAGCATGACTGATTGAATAGAACAGACTGTTTTCTATCTTTTCTGTACCACTGGTTGGAAAAACTAGAATTTCCCAAATCAGAAATAATTTTTCTCCTATTGATTTCACAACTATGACTCTTACCTGTTTCTCCAGGAAGACAGAAGACCTTTCATTAAATATTCCTTCGAGGTGGGTGTAGCCAAGAGCCTGCCTGTGGCCATCCACTGTATAGGAGCTAAACCGGAATTTTATATTTGCAGGGAGAGAGTGAAAGAGAAAAAAAAAAAAAAGTAGTTTCACAGAAACATGATCCTTGGCAGGGGTGCTGTTCTGGAGGAAACAAATCGACTAAAGAAGGTGATTAAAAAAAAGTGCTCTATAAATACTGGAAACGTACTGAATTGGGCCTTGTCTCCATTTAAATTGGGTAGAATCAGTCCATCATTTTATTCAGCATACATAGGAACAGTGCATATGAAAATAACTCTCAACGCCATGTATATGCTTCTGAGACTTCAACATGCCATTCCTATTAGCTATTGTCCCACACACGTATTTAATACAAAAACAGGACACATGACTACAATAATTGCTTTTTTCTTTTTAAGTAAGCTCTGCACCCAATATGAGGCTCTAACTCATAACTCCAAGATCAAGAGTCACATGCCTAACCAACTAAGTCATTCAGGTGCCACTACAATGATTGCTTTTTATTTTTAAAATATTAGCTAATACTAGTAACAAACAGCCTCTTGGTTTCTTTAGAAGCTAAGGTAGGATGTGTTCTTGTGCAGTAAATCATGTGCCTTTGGTATTAACTTTCTTTTTAACTTCTCCCAACCAAGTGTTTTATTTTGCCCCCCAACCCCAACCTTTCTTCTTTCATTTCCTTCTCTCTTGTCCCCCACCTTCTGCTCTGGACAAGTGCAATCTCCTTTCTCAGTATCTATTTCCCACCTCCACCATCTACCTGATCTTCTCAACAGAGGGACAGTGGTGCAGCAGAAGGGGCATTGAACTTAGAGTCATGGGAGTTAGGTTTGAGTTCCTGTGCTGTCACCAACATACTGAGTGATGTGAGATAAGTCACACAAGCTTTCTGTGTACCCCTGTGTCCTCATCCGCATAATGAATTTTTCAATTATATGGGTGTTCTTGCTTGGATATTTACCGGTTGGATATTTGAATCTGCTCTAGCTTTCATAAGCCATTTTTGCCACTTCTTTTTGTTATTACTGACATTTGGGCTTTGAAAATAGGTATTCTGCGTTATCCAACAGTTCCCTTTTATATTTAAATGAAACATCAGTTGTTTCAATGTGATAGTCCTACTTTGTAGATTAAAAGAGAAAGTCCAGAATACAGGATTGCAGACTTGGATAGGAAGTCGTAGGGTATTTTCTTCTGCCAGGAAATGGCAAGTGAGTTAATCCAAGTTGCCAGAGGACCATAAGCTACTCTTAATAGAATCCCAGCATCTGTTCCACAAAAGGCAAGAGTGTTGATTTCCATTTGTACTCCCAACTTTCTTTGCTTCATAAGCCAAGTCCTAGGCAACAAAAGGTGGTGGTGTTACATTTGCCTCTTAGCTGGTGGAATAAAGGAGAAGAAGTAAAATCAGTCACACCAGAGTCAACATAGCTTGTGTCTAGCATAGCTGAGAAATGGTAACCAGGCTTGTTTTATGCTGTTAGAGTTATGATCTGACACATGGTTGATGCTGAAAGCCTTCACAAAACAGCATGTCCTGCAGAGAGCCAATGGCCAGTCAAATCTCTCCTGGAAGTCAAATCTCTCTTGTCCCATATGCAACTCCCCAAATCCCCCCCAAATTATTCCAGGATTGGCAAGGCCATTACTTCCTCTTATCCACACATCTCCTCCTTTCCTCTACTGAATTAATTTAAACATTCTTGTTACTATTTACTAATGAGAAAAAAAGTTCACAAAAATAAAATATTGATAAACCAACTTTGGGAAGGGTATACAGATTTGGACATTCTTCATAACACTGTTGGTATAAGTTTACATTGGCATAACTTTCTGCAGGGTACTTTGGCAATATAGATCAACATTTTAAATGCATAAAGATATGCCACTTCTACTAGTTATCCTAGAGTTATCTCAAGAGTGTGCACAGGTGTTCATTGCATAATTGTTTATGACAGCAAAATCTAGAAACAATTTTTAGGATATGCTGAATGTGGATCAATAGGGGATGGGTTAAATAAATTATGATCCATCCATACAATGGAATGCATACAGCCACTTAAAGAATGATAGATCTACATGTTCTGACAACAAAAGATACCCCAAATATACTCATTTTAAAAGCCACATTGCAAAAAAATAAAAAGAAATAAAGTAAATAAAAGCTACATTGCAATGATCTGCACCTCAAATGAACTTCAGGAAATTTTCAGATGAGTGACCCTTATCATGAATAAACTGATTAACATAAGAATATGACAAATACATAATAATACATGTAAAAAAATAAAAGATACATTGCAGAACTCATTTTCTACAAGTGTATATGAAACCATTCACATCACTGTATGAATATATTTAAAATTGTTTATATATGCATTAGAAAACACAAAAGCATATTCAAGTAATTATTAATAAAGGTTATTGTGTAGAAGGGAAAGAGGTGGGAGTAGAAAGAAGAATTTTGCTTTTCTAATTAAAAACTTGTTTACTCAATGAATTCTGGAACATTGAAAAGAAATGAAAAAAAACTTGTTTAATTACTTCATATTTCAATGCTCATGCATTACCTTCACCTTTATACAAAACCTTTTCAAAGCAAAAAGCCAGAAATACCTTTTTAAAATGGGAAATAAATTATGATTCAACTATAAAATGTAATAGTAACCAAGCATGAGGAATTATTTCCTACAACTATATTTGCTGGCAAAAAAACATTTGAGACATATTGCTAAATTTTAAAAGAAGTTTACGAAGCAAAAAGAGCAGGAGGATGAGCAAGAGAACAGTTAGAGTCTCCCAAGGACATGTTCCAGGTTGAGTTCTTACAACATCCGTGCCAGCACAGGACCCAGCACACTTGTCTCAAAAGTACCACTAATCTGACGTGCATTTTGTGCCCTCACTGGCTACAGGTTTACATCCTTTATTGTTGATCCTCACAACAAGCTCGGATTGAAGATTAGGGAGGGTGTTTAACAAATGAAGCTTGGATTCAAACCCAGATTTTTCTTCCCAAACCCAAAGTTTTGTGGAATAAATTAATCAAATCAAAGAATGACAGAATGAATCACAGCAAGATTATAAGACTACCCCAGACTGGATAGGTACAGCAGTGAATAAAGAACTCATAATTCAGGAAGAAATACTTACCCTCTCACAACACCTAAGCAAGAGAGGGGAAGTGGGTCCTAGATCAGGTGTTGAATCCTGATTTCTTGAGTTCAGGTATACAATGAGAAATAAACACTGGAAAGATTATTTTTTTAATTATTTTTTAAATTTATTTTCAGCATAACAGTATTCATTGTTTTTGCACCACACCCAGTGCTCCATGCAATCCGTGCCCTCTCTAATACCCACCACTATTTTGATCACATCTTTCACTGTTTTTCAAAATGTAAATTGTAACCCATTAGTGAATCCTGAAATCATGTAGTGAGTCATAACTCAGATTTTTTTTTAAAAATAGTGAACTGGAACAGAATGAAATATGGGGGAAAATCAGACATAATGCATATTTTTGTGAAACATAATTTCAGTTGTGTTTTATATACATAGAAATGTATGCATTGAGTTGAACTACAAAGTATTAATATAAATGGCAGCCAGAAAAGTTTTAAAACTATCGATTCAACTTCATCTCCTTCATCAGGTGACAGCCCTGAGGTCTAGAGGGATTAGATAGTTCCTTTAAGACAATAACATCTGCGTCTGCAAAACCTGACGACAACTTGTGTCTCCCCACCTACAGTCTTTGTGTTTTAATAGTCCCATCCTTCAAAATTAATCCTACTGAGCTCACCTTTCTGACAAGGCTACTAGGGAAGATAATATATGTATAAATATGGAAGCTTCCATGTTACTAAATTACTACATTAAAACGTACCATGCTATCAATACAGGATGAGCTTGTGGATTCTGGCAGGATCCAAAGTCACTGCCTCGGAATCAGGTGAACAAAGCAGGTTTCCTGCCATTGGAAGTGAGAATTCCAAGGCTGATGTCTTAACAAGAATGTTTCCAAGTCATAAATGACCCACAGGTAGGAAGAGAAGCATCTGGCCTAACATTAGCCATGTGATATGATAATGAGTAGTTGTGGAGTATCTAGCATCACTGTCCTCCAGGCATCTGAAAGCAAATCTTTGTTCAACTACAATTCTTGCTCCAACTGTACGTATTTCATCTCAATAAGTATATTAAAGTCACAGGAAAAGACCCATTCAAGTGCTTTTCCCAATGCATCGCCCTACTCAGTTTTGTGCTATATGAAAATTGTTTTTTTTTAGTCTACCAATTCACTATTTCATTATAGAATCACAAGAGTTTTTCTCCCTTCAGGAACATAAAAAATGCACTCTTTTTCTCTAGCCCGAGGTGCAAGCATTTCATCTCTCCCTACTTGAATGTGATTACTTGTACTATGAGCCCTTTGGATTTTAGCTCATGGACGTAGTGAGGATCCAGTTAGTAACACTCCTTCCTATATATCTGATACAAGGCACAAAACACTGTGGCAGGATATTGGATATCCCAAAACAATAAGCCTTTTCCCCAAATCAGAATAAGACTTCAAGGTTAACTAGATATTGCTAGATTTTTGAGTTTCCAACTTTTACTTTTTTACCACTATCATCCTTGACATGTGTGGTCTGGGCAATCTAAGGTATTCTTAGAGGAACCTGGGAAAATAATAATGCTAAAAATCCAATACTTTTTGTAGTTTACAACATTTTCCCATAAACTACTCATTTGTTCACTGTAACTGGTTTGGTTTAAAGGTGATTCTTCTTATCCTAATTTATTCTTGTGTCATTAGGATTGGCCTGACTTAGAATATCTATTTTTAAATCCATTTTCAACCTTTCCTTACATACTTTCTCAAAGAACAACCTGAAACTCTTGATCCACTGATTTTTAAGGATTGCTTTACCATGTTCTGCAGGGTTGGTATGCATGGATTATACAGTAGCTGTGGATCTATTGAGATTCTGCATTTGTATCTGATTTTTCTGTCACTAATGGTCTTCCCATAAAATCTAAGCTTTCTGCTCTCAGTGCCCATGCCAGGAATTTTAGACTTCTGTTTGGTATCTGCTCTGAAACTAGATTCCCCATTGGGCAGAAGCTGTGGCTCATGAAAACTCTTGTGTAACACTAAATATACCACAGTCTATCTCCAATGCAGATGATCAGCGTTGACAACAGATCATTTTGTTAGCAACAAATGTTAAAAACCCTTAACAGCAGAAGAGAAAGGTCAGATTCTCTCCTATTTGAATTCATTTCCCAACTCTTTGAAAAAAGTCAAATAAATAGTTGATGAACTTAAAACCTAAATCAGATGATACTACTATAGGTTTACTCAGTTTACATCAACTAAACTTAATAAGCAGTTACTCTGAGCCAAATACATGCTAGATGCAGAAGGTTCAAAGGGATGGATGTTCCCCATCCTCAAGAAGCTAGCTAGGAGAGATCAACACCTACAAAAATCTACTAACTTGTGTTGTAAGCTCACTGTGTGCTAGGTTAACACTAAGAGCTTTCTAGGATCTCTTTTGATTCTCAAAACAATGTGCAGAACTTTGTCTGAGGCTTTAACTTTTTGGTGGCTGAGCTGGGACTTAAGTCCAAGCCTATTGACCCAAAGCTATTGCTCTTTCCATTTCACAATTCTCCCTTTCACTGCAGTATGTATTATAGTTTCTGGATTTGTAGCAATGACTGTAAGATGTACCGTTGGTTTAATAACATTCTAAACCAATTGCAAATAGTGTGCATTTATCCCTTGAACTATATTCTATTTGTACAGTTTGAGTCCAACCCTTCTTTCTGTTCCATGAATCTTCAGAATCACTCTTGTCCAGTGGTTTGTAAACATTTTTTAAAAGATTTTATTTTTAAGTAATCTCTACACTCAGTGTTGGGCTCAAACTTATAACCAGAGATCAAGAGTCACATGATGTACCTACTGAGCCAACAAGGTGCCTCTGCAAACTTTTGAGAGAAGGAGGAGTCTAGAGGAGGGAGAAACCTCCTAATGTTTTAGAATTCAATGGGAGCAATAAAACCTCCTTTCTTTCTTAACACAATAACCCTGTATGTCCAGCCCACATAAGTTGGAGAGAGGGAAGTAGAGAGGCAAGAAATAAATTTTTAAGCATTTTTCCTTCTCCAAGGAAATATACAGCTCACAACTCCAGGAGATGAGCAGATATTCTGAGACACAAATTCCCTGATCTAATCTTCCCTTATCACAGAGTAGGCAAGAGTTCTGAACCTGAATGCCTAAATGCCAGAATGCCAGACATTGGCAGTCTCCAGCATCTTGCCTGGAGGCCAGGGTGCATCCCCCAGGCCCACAGACACTGCTTTCCCTGCAACTCAGACCAGAGGGGCTGTTAATAACAGGTCTAGACCTGACAGCTCCCTGCCGGGCTCTCAGATGCCACCCATCTGGCAAGGTCTCCACGCACAGGGAATGGGTGCAGTGCTCTTTAAAGTTCCTGTGTCCGGAGGAAGTCCTGGGCCATGGCTTCCTTAGGTGTTGAGAGAAACAGGCTTTCAGCCATGCTTTCTGCCCACTCAGAGCCCTAGCCTGTCAGGACTTTTCTTGAGCCAGGATTTGTCAGATGTGCTCTCCTGTGGATAGGCATAACACTTGCCTTCCACCAGTTTCTTTATAACACAGTCTTCTACCTGTTCTTTATTTATGGACCATTTGGTGTCTTAAAAAAGGAGAGAGAGAAATGTCCTATAATAGCCTCTAAAGGCCAAAAGAAACCAACAAGGGACCCAAGTTCTCTGTAAACAGTCCCAGCTCAACTACTCTGACCCAGCAGAATTCCTAGTTGACAAGCAACAGAAAGTGATCTCAGCTACCGTAAGGACTTTAACTGGAATAAACGGGAATTGCTTAGAAAGAATAGAGAGGAGCTCACGGATTGAAGAGAGGATGGGGAAGCAAAAAAGGAAAAAGAATCGGTAGAAGGACATAGCTGGCTCCTCTTGCTTTGCAGCTTTTGGATTTTGTTGCCCATGTTACAATGAGAAGGCAGCCAATTCCTCCATAACTCCTTTCTTTGTGGCATGCTTATTCAGAATTAGAGTATGCATACAGTACTGTATCCATATTAAGTTTCTTGACTTTGATATCTGCACTGTGGTTTTAGTAGAGAACATCTTGTTCTTAGGAAATGCTAAAGGATTAAGGGGTAAAAAAGTATGATATATGTATGCAACCTTCCTTAAAATGGTTTGATTATAAAACAATTATTATATTATTAGAGAGAAAGAATGATAAACCGAGTGTGGCAAAATTTAAAAATTAATGAATCTTCTTGAAACTTTTCTGTAAGTTTGGAATTATTTTGAAATAAACAGCTAAATAAAAAGTTAAAAAAAAATCATGCTTTCCAGATCTCATCTAAGATCATTACAATCCAAATCTCTGGCGGAAAGATGCCAGCATCAGTAGATTTTAAAGAATCCCCGGGACCACAGTGGGAAGCCAGAGCTGAGAATCAGATTCTAGGACTCTGAGGTCTGCCCTGGGTGAACAACAACATTGAAAAGTAACTTCCAAATTAGTAACAACCATTACTTTAACCATCTATCATCTCAACTGTTTACTATATTTATGATTTTCATTATAAAGCAATATAAGCACATTATGTAGAAATTGGGAAATATTTTTAAAAGAAAAAGTTATTACTGTAACATATGCAATAAGAGCATTTTAGTCTATTTCCTCCAAGTATTTTTAATGTATATATTCACTTCCTAGATAGTATGACACATTGAACATATGACTTTAGTGCTGCTATTTCCATTTGACATTGTAAATGTCTTCAGAGCAATCATTTTTGATGAAACTGTACCAAGTAGATATGCTGTTATTGATTTAACTGCTCTCCTATGCTTGTACCTTTAAGTTGTCTTGAATTTTTATTTATTTTAAGGTGTTTTTTGTTTTTTTTTAATTACAAATACTGCTGCAGGGAAGAAATGTGCTCATAGCAGTGTTTCCATATTTCAGGCCATTTACAAGAGTGGGGTTATGGGTCAAGATATGTCCATGCTCATAGCCTTCAACTGGTAATGCCAAACTGCTTTGCTAAAAAGCTTTAACCATATATGCTGCAATCAGCAAGAGATCCTAGTTTTGCAGCATTTGACATTATAAATTTTTTGTTGCAAATTTAATATATGAAAAATGTATCAGAAGTAGGCCAGGCCTGGCAGAAGGGAAAGTTTGATTTTAACTCTTATTCTGTCACTAACTAGCAGTGACTTCTGGGATTTTTGCCTTAAACTTTCTTCATTGTTTCTTGCATTTATTCAACAAATTCTTATTGAATACCTCCTGGGATCCAGGCACTGTGCTCAGGCTGGGAGTATAGTGATGTTGTAGGTTGGGATCCCTGAGAAGCAGACTCTGAAATGGAGATTAGTGCAATGCAAGAGAGTGATAACTGAGTGCTTTTGGATCAACAGATATGGAAAGGAGATGACAGATGCAAGATAGGGCAGAGGGAGGAGGAGGCTGCCACAAAGTCTCAGTGAAGCCACAGCTAACCCCATGTGCAGCTGTGAAGATGAGATATGCCTTCAAAAGTACCCCAAATTGGGGTGAAGCGTTGGGTCTTTATGTCCTCACTTTATTCAGAGACTGGATGCTGGTTGCATGAGGAAGCAGGCATGACCTTGGGTGGGGCAACTGTCTTTAGCCCTGTCAGTTCCCGAGGAGGAGTGCAAGCTGAGGGCTGTGGGTGGCAATGCTCCCAGCAGTTGGGGACATAAGTCTTTATCCCCTATAGGGAAATCAGGGTGGTGCATCACAACACTACTACAAGTGGTGAGAAAAACATAACTATCCTTGCCCCATGAAGGAGAGATAAATAGGTGACATGCATGGTGACTCCACATTTCTAGCTTCCTTTCTTGGCTTGCTTTCTCCACATTTATTGTGTGCCCTATACTACGGTCCGTGTGATACTGCTAAGCACACAATGAGCGCAAAGAGGAAACCTGTAAACTCTTGTCCATTTCTGATGTTGTAGAGCATCAAAGAAGGGAGAGTTTGATGGTTCTGCCTTTTCTTAACACAAACAATGTAGCTTTCTCAGAGACAAATGGCCTGGGTTCTCTGGGGTTCCTTTTCCTTATGTACAAAATAAAGGAGATGGACTAGAAGTTTTCTAAGTTCCCATTAACCTCTAACTCTGTGGCTTGAGAAATGCCTTTTTAATAAAAGTGCCAAAGAAATGTGGAGTCACCATGCATGTCACCTTGGTGGGGGTGGAACAGAGTCCTGGATCCACTTCAAAGCTTCAGTTATGAAAACTATAAATGGGATCATGTTGATCAACTGAAGCAATGTATGTGAAAGTACTCTGAAAATAAAATCAAATACAAGAATCAGGGGTTGCTATTAGGAGACCTGCAAAGAGGGTCCTTCAGAAATTGTTTCCCAGCCTCTGGATTTTAGGTCTCCAATCAACTTAAAATATAGCTACACAGAGATGCCACTCCCACCCCCCATCCAACTTCAGCAACTGCAGTGGAGTTAAAATTTGCCAAAGGAACAACAAGACAATAGCAATTTGCTAATGGGAAAATCCATGTTTTTAAAATTAGCTAAGGAGAACAACTGCTGAAAATAAAGGCTTGATTTGAAAGACATTTTGGAAATCTGCATTGGCTTTGCAATACCAAATTAGGTTAGAAATTTTCATATTTAAAAAAATCTGAGACCTATTTTCTAGTAGATTCTAGTGGAGAACATTCTAGGCTAAACTCATGATACTTCATATTCATGTCTTAGTAGTGCTTCCAAGTTGCTATGCAAGCTTAGGAAAATGGCTGAATGTCTAAGGTTAAGCTCTCCCAGTTACAGTGTAGATTAATACTACATGCTCAAGGAGCTTTTGTACATTTCACTCCTAGTAGGTAAGTTAAAGGTAATTTATTAAAAACATTTGTAAAAGTACTTTAGGTATTTTAGATAAAAGTTATCATAATGTGGCCAAGGTACAACATCTGGCTTTTCACACCTGGTATGCCCTAAATGTTGTTTGTAAATAAAATCTTATAAATGAGTTAGACATATAAAATGCCTTTATAAAGTGAAGAATCCTTTTAAACCACTAAGTTGCCTTATCATGTTAGTCTATGTTATTAAAATCAGATTTTCTAAAAGTACAGTCTACTTGCAGTTCTGTTTACATTAAACACCCAGGGCTATTCACAGAGGTTAGTGATAAGAGTTATTTTCATGGAAGTATGACACTTTAAAAGTATCAACCATGTCACTGATCCAGAACCTAATAGAAAACCTCTCACTTTAAGGAAAACATGTATTTCCCTGAAAATGTCAAAATATGGGGTATTAAAAAAGAACAAAGATTCATGCCTGGTATCCCAGTTTTTGTGGGCTGTCACCCAGGGAACACCCCTTAACCACCTTGCTCTGGTGGCCAACAGAGCTTGCATTCCTGGATCCCATAGCAGTGCAACAATCAGAAATACCATTCTTGTCAGGCTAACACCACAAGAGCAATGTATGGACAGCAAACTGAGGCATCCCCACCCAGTTTTTTGTGGGACCTCTTTGCTTGTCCTGGATTTTGGCTTAAGGGGAAGGCATCAAGATTGCACATATCTAGAAGCTACAGAGGTGCTTGCTAGGAATGTGGATCAGGGGATGCCATCTCTGTGCTCTCCCTACCTTGTTCCTGCTCACTGGTATTTCCCAGAAACAAACTTATGCATTTCCCTCACTCCCTGATTTTTGTGACTGTCACCTAGGGGAAACTTCCAGATTACCTGGCTTTGGGGGACAGTAGGGTTTATGCTTGTAGTCCCACAGAAGTGTATATATTATCATACTATAAAAGCTGCTCCCAGAGGGTCTGGCTTCCAATTAGCTGGAAGCTAAATGCTAACAGAGATCCTCTCCTTTAGGATACTGACAAGTCTTGGCATACCCTCAACAAGTGGGAGATATTTAAAATATGTGGACAATCAGAGGCTGGAGAGACAGCCAAGAGCTAGAACAGAGTTGAATAAGGTTCATCTCCTACACAAGGCCACTACTTCAAGACTAAGAGAGGCGGTTATTTCATTTAATGCATAAAAACCAACACAGAGTCAAGCAAAATGAAGAAACAGAGAAATATGTCCCAGACGAAAGAACAAGATAAAGCCTCGGGGGAAAAAAAGCTTAAGAAAACAGAGAAAAGTAATTTATCTGACAAACAGTTCAAAGTAATGGTCATAAAGATGGTCACTGAACTAGGGTGAAGAATGGATAAACCCAGTGAGAACTTCAACAGAAACAGAAAATATAAGAAAGTACTAAAACAAATAAACAAACAAAAAGTACCAAGCAGAAATCACAGAGCTAAAGAATACAATCATTGAACTGGAAAAATACACTAGAGAGGTTGAACAAGAGACTGGATGAATCAGAAGGAAGGATTAAAGAACTAGAAAACAAGGTAGTAGAATTCACCTAATCAGAATAGGGGGAAAAAAATTTGAAGATAGCTTAAGGGACTTATGACACATCAAGCTCACTAATATTTGTATTACAAAGTTCCCAGAAGGAGAAGAGAGAGAAAAAGAGGCAGAAAATTATTCAAAGAAATCATGTCTGTAAAATTCCCTAACCTGGGTAAGAAAACAGACATCCAGATCCAGGAAAACCAGAGCTTTTAAACAAGATAAACCCAAAAAGACCCACATCAAGAAATGTTGTAATTAAAATGTCAAAAGTTAAAAACAAGGAAAGAATTTTAAAACCAGCAGGAGAAAAACAACTTGTTACATACAAGGAACATCCATAAGATTATCAGCATATTTTTCAGCAGAAACTGTGCAGGCCAGAAGGGGATGACAAGATATACTTAAAATCCTGACAAAACCACAAATGAACAAACAAACAAACAAACTTCCAACCCAAAATACTATACTCAGCAAAGATATCAATCCAAATTGTAGGAGAGAGAGAGAGTTTTCCAGACAGGCAAAAACTAAAGGCATTTACCATCATTAACTTGACCTTACAAGAAAGGTTAAAAGGACTTCTTCAAACTGAAAAGAAAGAACACAAATTAGTAACATGAATATATATGAAGAATAACTTACTGGAAAGATAAATATATAGTACAGGTAATGGATTAATCTCTTATAAAGCTAGTATAAAAGTTAAAAGATCAAAATAGTAAAATTAACTATAACTACAAAAATTAGTTAAGTGATACACAAGAAAAAATGTAAAATGTGACACCAAAAATAAACACAAAATATGGTGTGAAGGGGAGTAAAAATGTAGAACTTCAGAATGTGATCAAACTTATGTTGTCACCAACTTAAAATACAGTTATAGATGTAAGTTTTTAATATGTAAGCCTCATGGTAACCACATAGCAAAATCCTATTGTAGATACATGAAAGATAAAGAGAAAGGATTCTAAACTACCACTAAACAAAATCACAAACCACAATGGAAGGGAGCAAGAGAAGAAGAAACTACAGAAAGTAACTATAAAACAGCTGGAAAGCAATTAACTAAATGGCAGGAAGCACATACTTATCAATAATTACTTTAAATGTAAATGAACTAAATTCTGAAATCAAAGGACATAGAATGGTAGAATGAATAATCATAAAAAATAATGAACAAAGAAACAAGACCCATCTATATGTTACCTATAGGAGATTCACTTTGCAGGTGAGAATGCACAGACTAAAAAGAAAGAGATGGAAAAGATATTCCATGCCAATGGAAACCAGAAGAAACCTAGGGTAGCAGTATCTCTATCAGGCAAAACAGGCTTTAAAACAAAGGCTGTAATAAGAAACAAAGAAGGGCATGTCATAATGATGAAGGGGTCAATCCAACAAGAGGATATGACATTTGTAAATATTTATGCACTTGACATAAGAGCTCCCAAATATATAAAACAAATATCAATAGACCTAAAGGGAGAAATATACAACAACAAAGTAATAGTAGGGGCTGTAATATACTCCACTTACATCAATGGATAAATCATTCAGACAAAATCAATAAGGAAACGTTGGCCTTAAGAAACATGTTAGACCAGATAGACTTAACAGATACATCCAGAACATTTCATCCAAAAGCAACAGAATATACATTCTTCTCAAGTGCCCATGGAACATTCTCCAGGATATATCATATGTTAGGCCACAAAAATGTATATATTAAACAACATGTATATATTAAACAACATGCCCATTGGGCAACCAATGGGCAAAGAAGAAATCAAAGGAGAAATCAAAAATACCTTAAGACAAATTAAAATGGAAATACAATATACCAAAATTTATGGGATGCAGAAAGGCAGTTTTAAAAGGGATACTCATAGAAATAAGTGATTACTTCAAGAAACAAGAAAAAACAAAAACTCTATACCTCAAAGAACTAGAAAAAGAAGAACCAAAAAAGGCCAAAATTGGGAAAATAAAGGAAACAAAAAAGATCAGTGAGAAATAAATGAAGTTGAGAGTAAATAAATGAAGTGAGAGTGAGAAATAAATGAAGTTGAGAGTAATAGGACAATAGAACAGATCAATAAATTCAAGAGCTGTCCCTTGGAAAGATAAACAAAATTGACAAAGCTTTAGCTAGACTCACCAAGAAAAAAGAAAGGATTCAAATAAATTCAGAAACGAAGAGAAGTTACAACTGATATCACATAAATACAAGGTATCATAAGAGACTACTATGAATAATTATACAGATTTGACAATCTACAAGAAAAAGAGAAATTACTAGAAACATATGACCTACCAAGACTGTATCATAAAGAAAGAGAAAATCTGAACAGATCAATTAGTAGTAAGGAGAGTAAATCAATAATCAGAACCCTACCAACAAACAAAAGTCTAGAACCAGGTAGTTTCACTGGGAAAGTCCACCAAATATTCAAAGAACTGATACCAATCCTTCTCAAACTCTTCCAAAGAATAGAAGAAAGAATGCTTTCAAATTCATTTTATGAGGCCAGCATTACCCCAATATCAGATCCAGATATCAGATCCAAGGATACCACAAGAAGAGAAAATTACAGACCAATTTCTCTGAAGAACCAGAGATGCAAAAATCCTCAACAAAGTTTTAGCAAATCAAATTCAGCAATACAATAAAAGGAACATACACCACAATCGAGTGGGATTTATTCGGAGGATGCATGGATGATTCAATATCCACAAATCAATCAATGTGATATACATTAATAAATAAACAATAAAACTCATACAACCATCTCAATAGATGCAGAAAAAGCTTTTGATAAAACTTAATATCCGTTTATGATAAAAACTCTCAACTAAGTGTGTAGAGAGGGAATGTAATTTGACATAATAAGGGCCATATATGACAAGTTAATAGCTAAAATTATACTCACTGGTGAAAAGCCTAAAGGTTTTCTTCTAAGATCGGGAACAAGAAAGGGATGTGCACTCTCCCCACTTTTATTCAACATGTACTGGAACTCCTAGCTAGAGCAATTAGGCAAGATAAAGAAATAAAAGGCACTCAAATTGGTAAGGAAGAAATAAAATTGTCACTATTTGCAGATGACATGATACTATATTGAAAACCTTAAAGACTCTACCAAAAAAAAAAAAAAAAAAAAACTTTTAGAATAAAACAATAGAGTTGCAGGATACAAAATCAACATATGAAAATCTATTACATTTCCATATACTAATAAAGAACTATCAGAAAGAAAAATTAAGAAAACAATCCCACTTACAACTGCATCAAAAAGAATAAAATACCTAGGAATAAACTTAACCAAGGAGGTGAAAGACCCATACAGAGAAAACTACAAGACATTAATAAAAGAAATTGAATACACACACAAAAAAGAAAAGATATTCTGTGCTCATGGATTGGAAAAATCAATATTGTTAAAATGTCCATACTACCCAAAACAAGCTAGAAACCCAGTGCAATTCCTATCAAAATTTTAGTGGCATTCTTCATAGAAATAGAACATGCAATCCTAAAATGTATATGGAACCACAAAAGACCCTGAGTAGCAAAAGCAATCTTGAGAAAGGAGAACAAAGCTGAAGGCATCATGCCCCTTGATTTCAAAGCTATAGTAATCAAAATCGTATAGTATGGGCACAAAAATACACACATAAATCAATGGAACAAAACAGACAGCCCAGAAACAAATGCATGCCCATATGGTCAATTAATCTACAACAGAGGAGGTGAGACTATATACTAGGGAAAAGACAGTCTCTTCAATAAATGGTACGGGGAAAACTGAACAGCTACATGCAAAAGAATGGAACTGGATCACTGCCTCACACCATACACAAAAATAAACTCAAAATGGATTAAAGACCTAATGTAAGACACCAAACCATAAAACTCCTAAAAGAAAACATAGCCAGTAAACTCTTAGACATCAGTCTAAGCAATATATTTTTGGATCGGTCTCTTCAGGCAAGGGCAACAAAAGCAAAAATAAACAGTTGGGACTATATCAAACAAGGAAGCTTCTGCACAGTGAAGAAAACCATCAAAATATAAAAAGGCAGACTACAGAATGGGAGAAGTTACTTGCAAAGGATACTTCCAATCAGGAGTATCAATATCTAAAATATAAAAGAATTTATACAACTTAATCCCAAAAAACCTGATTAAAAATGGGGCATGGTGGGACCTGAATAGACATTTTTACATAAAAAATACACTGATGATCAACCAACACATGAAAAGATGCTCAACATCATTAATCATTAGGGAAATGCCAATCAAAAGCACAATGAGATATCAACTTGTAAATGTCGGAATGGCTATTATCAAAAGGACAAGAAATAACACATGTTGGCAAGGATGTAGAGAAAAGGGAACCCTTGTGCACTGTTGGTAGGAAGGTAAATTGGTACAGCCACGTGGAAAAACAGTATATAATTTCCTCAAAAACTTAAAAATAGAAATGCCATGACTCAGCAATTCGACTTTTGGGTATTTACCCAAAGAAAATAAAAACACTAACTCCAAAAGACTTATGTGCCTCCTCCCTCTGCCCCCACCATGATCACTGAAACCTTATTTATAATAGCCAAAATATGGAAACAACTTCAGTGCCCATTAATGTGTAATTGGATAAAGAAGATACATATATAATATATATTATTATTCACCCATAAATATAATATATATATATATTATTCACCCATAAAAATAATGAAATCTTACCATTTGTGACAACATGATAGGAACTTGAGGGCATTATGCTAAGTGAAATAAGTCAGAGAAAGACAAATACCATATGATTTCACTTATATGTGGAATCTGAAAAACACGCAAGTAAAAAACCAAGCCCATAGATACAGTGAGTAGACTTGTGGTTGCCAAAAGTGGAGGGGCATGGGGAAATGGGTGGAAGGGGTCAAAATTCTAGTTATAGAATAAGTAAGTCATGGGGTTGTACAGCATAGTTACTATAGCTAATAATACTGTACTGCATATTTGAAAGATACTAAGAGAGAAAATCTTAAAAATTCCTATCAGAAGAAAAAAGCACTTCTAACTATGTAAGGTGACAGATGTTAACTAGAATTATGGTGGTCATTACACAATGTATAAAAATGCCAAATCATTATATTGCAGACACGAGACTAATAAAATGTTATATGTCAATATGCCTCAATTTAAAAATAATAAATAAATAAATAAATAAATAAATGAGAATGACCAGAGATCACAAACTGAGATTTTTCAAAGTCACTTTCAATATCTATAATTTTACTATGAAAAATAAAATGAATTTACTGTATAAACATTTATACTATTCAGATGTTTGTTTCCTGTTGCAGAAGAAACCATCAACAGAAAATACTTTCTATTTTTATCATCACTAACAGAACGGAAGGAGATTTAAAAATTAAGAGTTAATGGGATAGTATTTAGAAACATACATGCACACACACTTTTATTTTTCCTGATTTAACAAAGAAAATGCTCTAGGGGAACTGCAGACCTGATTAAAAAGTCTGGTAATCTTTCCCTCTTTGATTTTCTGGGGCACTTAGTGCCTACATGTATCATTTGGTGTGAGTGAATTGTCTTGTATCTTCTCATGCATGTATTTCTTGCCTACACAACAAGAAAATGAACTCTTGGAAGGAAGTTCCCTGTGATCCTGAGCCCTACGCCTTATACATAACCTGAGTGCCTTAATCACTGGCTGACATGAACATTTGCAGGGAGGAGCCTGGTGAGATACACTTAAAACCTTTATTCATTGATTTACAAAATGTACAATATTTACAAAGTTTAGGTATTCATCCCGTATTGACACAAATGCAATGGGGAGTCTGAAAATAAATAAGTGGCACATAGGTTAATGTACATATCACGGCTGTTTGCACTTCAAGCCGTCACCAACCGTGGGATTTAATGGAAAGTTTAATGTAGTAGAAAAGTTACACGGATGACCAGTCCTGGGCCTTCCACATGAATGGGCCTTCCTTGGCTCCTTGAGGCTGGGGATGGTGAGAAAACCACTTTCTTTCAAGAGAATGAAACACCAGCCATTGTGATAGGCACACGAGGTGCGCGTGGTCACATCTGTGTAGAGTTTGTAGTGATTCCCTCGGGTGGCAGATGAGTTCACATCACTGGGGACCTGATCCCTCACACCAGACAGGGAGGCTCTGGCATGGTCGCTTTCTCATTAAGAACCAACATTTGGCCTTTGTCTCTTACCCACATTGCGTGCAGTACTTGGCAGTTATCAGTGGAGAGTGGCCATGTGCAAAAATGGTACTTGTAGATATGTACAACGTCAAGTTTCACTGTCTTAGAGCATTTACAGCAGTTAACCTGCCACCTCTTTTAGCAAGAGGAATGAACTAGGAAGCTGTACCCTCCACCCCTGGAAGAAAAAACACCATCTAGAGGACACACACAAATGGTGTCCTTTAGAAGCAGGACTGGGCAAACTCCACATGAGCAGATGGACATTCCTGTGGTCAGGTCTGGAAGTTTTCCTAGGGGTGGTAATTCCATCTTCCCCTCCCTCTTCAACCCCACCTCAACCTATAAGACCTAAATTGGAAGGAAAAGGCTTCCTTTTTTTAAGCTTCTTAGAGCCTTGGTACCTTCATCTGTAGTGTGAAAATACTAGTAATATTCCCTAGAGGGTGCTTGCAGGTTTTATATGAATATATATATATATATATATATATATGTATAGTGCTTAGCATAGTGCCTGCCACATAAAAGGTACTTAGTAAGTGTCTTATTTTCTCTCCCTCTACTTCCCTCACCCCAATTACAAGCAATGTATTGATAAGCCTACCAAACTGATTTAAGGCCATTTGATGCAATTTAGATTATTTTATATCAGAGTTACCATTGTCAGTTTATATCTGGTAATCCCTGAGGGGGTCTCATATTATAAGCCACACACATTTTCCTGTGTAGGGCAGATGGACCCCGACAATGATGGCTCCACCAAATTTCATGCCGATATACTCCATAACCCTGCAGAGAAACTCATACCAGTGATGATCACCACCTGAATACTTCTGGGACAATACCATGGAAGAAACCATGAGCAAAAACCCTTAAGGCCAATGCATTCCTCTCACTCAAACATAAGTTAATTGTTTTTCAACACTGGTGCAAATATTATAGATAACTTTGAAAAAACATATATCATAAGCTCTACCACTATTGAAAATAAGTATTCTCATTTGGTCATTTCATTTAGAATAAAGAATATTTTACAATATATTTAAGTTTCTAGTTATGCCATACAAAAATAAATATTGTATAAATGATTTACAAAGAAGAAGAACAAGTTGTAACTCAGGCCAAAAGTATAGGAAGGATGGCAAAAGTTTACCATCTACTTCAAAAGCAATCACCCAAATGAAAGAAAAATTCCCACTGGGTCTTCTTACTAGTCTCACCATCACCCGACTTGCCACCTATTTCTTGTCTTAGGATATTATGTCTTCTTTCCCTATCAATCTTGAGATAATGTGATGCAGAACCTTCTCACTCACTTCTCACTTCTCACTCACTAAAGTCACTGGGGATTTGAAAGAGGAAGAACCCGGGAGTGCTCTCTGGCAATATGAGGTGCAGATGGGAGATCTGGCTAAGCCACTGACTGGGCCCTCATAGCGAACTTGGGTCAACCTCCACATATCTCTCTCCTTTCATTCTGAAATCCTATTTCTATTCTAGCTATGCCTGAATAGAACCTCATGAGTGGAGAAAACCCCTTCCTGCTTTAGGACTCTTAGGATACCCTTTGGCCCAGGTAGAATTCAGGATCTCATAGAGCACAACGAGGTTCCAAATCAAGGCCAATCTCACCAATTATAATGAAAGGATACACAGCTACTTTGCGGATGCTAGTTCCATTAAGTTGGGAAAGATCCTTCTCCAGCTACCCCTCCCCCTATGCAACAAACTTATGATTGGTTTTTATTTCTTGCACAGAGCAGAGGGACTTTGATTCCCACCACTGGGAGAAGAATGTTGGGAAAATTAAGTTGGACAACTGCTTACTACTTTTCCAGAGATTCTGACTCAGTCAGAATCTCCAAGGAAATAGTCCATTCATTTCAGAATCAAAGTTTTACAATTCTAAAGCTATAAATAAATTCATAATTATATTTAAACCAGTGGTCCTTCACCTTTCTCCTGAAGAACACATATCTATGCATGTCTGTATAACATATTATCTAACATCTCAGAGGATCCCAGGACCCCCTATGGATCATGCATGTATTCCAAATTAAGAGCCTCAGATCTCAATAAATGCAGACTTATTTCCTGGAGTGAAAAGAAAGTTTTGTCGTATACGACTCAGGGTTTGTTTGGGGGCAGGCTGGCTTTGATGAGGTCTTGGGCTTGGAATGACTACACTGAAGCAATGCTTGTTCCTCATGGTAGGTGGAAATGTTTGGCTGTGAAGACATCTGTGAGTGTCATGTTTTCACATGTCTAACTATTGTCAAGCCAACGACTCATGCAATGACCATGGACCATGGACCAGGGAAATCTCCATGGACTGCTACTATACATGGCACCTTGGAGCTGCTATAATGTGAGTCCCAACCACATCCACAAACAGGACACCATCACTGACATGAAGTGTGGGTGCCCATTTGTCTGATTTATGGGTGACGTTGTGGCAAATGTGGCATCAGTTTCATTTCGGGGGAGTGGCAAGTTACAGATATTTCCTTCGCAACAGGAAGTGCAGACCTGAAAGAAAGGAAGAGAAACAGAAGGCTGATGAGAAGCTGGCAGATCTTGGAAGGAGGCAAGGATTTTTAGAAGGAACGGTCTCCCTCACAGTCAGACTGAAACGAGAACTACCTGTTCCACAAAAGAGGCACCAACCCTGCATTTAAGGAAGTGGGATGAAATTTCATCTGGAAGCAATGTGATCAACGTGGAAACCCTCTGGACTAAGCTTCAAGGAACACGAGTTCTGTTTTTGACATCCCACCAGGTGGTTATTACATGATTCTACAACCTTCCTAGGTCTCAGCTTTTTCATCTGTGAAATAGGAATTATAATACCCTACTATCTCAAACCCCTTCTGACTACTTGAAGACACCATTCTGAGGGTAAACTTTCACTTGCCAAATTTCCACAGTGTAAGTGAAATGAAAACAATCCAACTTAAAATTAACTATTTACTTTCATTAGAATTGTCTATATAACCACTGCCATTCTTGTGCGTGAGTTAAAATTTGGAGGGTTTTCATTAATGGAATTATTCCTGCTTTATACTACCTTATTCGTAGACTGTAGGAAAGAAAGAAACCTAAAGGATTGTTGGCTGAAATTATTTGGGGCCATGGCTACACAAAGTACAGACCAGTAGCTTCAGCATCACCTGGGAGCCTCTTAGAAATGCAGAATCTCAAACCTCACTCCAAATTTAGTGAATCAGAATCCGCATTTTAACAAGATCCCCAACTGATCCGTATGCACAGTAGTACTCAAAAAATTCTCTGATGGTCAATATCCTATTTAGTCATTATCCTGCAAGGATCTGAGGCTGGTCACAGTTGACATGGGCTAGGAGGACATCTTGAGGAGGGAAACTGATAATCTTGAGGAGAGAAACTGAAGGTCGGAAGTGAGCCTGAATGCTGTCAGACAGAATTACCAGTTCTGTGACCTGAGCATATGATGTCACTTCTCTGATCTTTAAATTTTTCCATGGTAAACTAGCCAAAATAAAGCCTGAGAGCCTAGCTTGCTGGTGGTGGGGTGGAGAGTGAGATAAAACCCTTGGTTTACCTTTTACATTTCAAACCAGGATCAAGTCAGCAGATTATATTTTAAATCTGAATTCCTAGTGTATTTCACAAGTTGCTTGAAAATCAGGTATCTTCTACTAAATGCTACTAAACATGGCGTTCCAGAGTTTTGAGAGCAGAAGTTGCCTCTGAGCACCAGGAAGGCAGCCAGAAGGGGAGAAGCGAGCCAACTCCAAATAAAGGCGAAGGCCTGATATACAAGATTATATGTGGAGCTAGATCTGAACAGCCAGCAGGAAGAGTCAGGGGCATTCCCCATTCCAACCATAGTCAGGCTGCCTTCCTCTGGTCCTTCATATTCTTCTTCAAGGCTGCACTTGAAGTTCATTTAACACTCAGTGCTTCTGTATAGGCACCAGATGGGAGTAAACCCACAAGGAGATGGTTCTCAGATCACCTACTCAAATGATTCAGGACCCAAGGGATGCCTTCCCCCAGTCAGCATTCCAATGAAGACAGGAGCCTCACTTCACAGATAGTTGTCAAAGCTAAACTACTGTGGCCATCCTCAGCAGAATGAATTGTTGCTACGTCTGCATTACCATTGAGGACATAACACTTCCCTAATTCCTCATCCTTCTGGTGGCTTGATTACTTTCTTCTGAGTAAAGAAAGGGCTTACGGTAATTTTCAATACCCTCTTGGTGTTGTGTTTGGATAATTTATATGGGCTTTCCTATGCTCCGATATAAATTTATCCTCTTAGAGCAAACAGGAAAGGAGAATCTTCCCATCATTGGTATAAAGACCATCAAAAGACAGGCTATATCAGGGAGTGAGAATTTGCTCATGAGCACTGGTACACATCTGCAGGAGAGGAAGGCTGACTGTGCTGTACCCATCACTTGCTTTGTTGCCCAGACCTTGTGGCCTTCATGTTCAGAATCTCTGCAGCCAGTGGACAAGCACTCTTCCAGTGGGACGCAGCGTTTGGTGACAGAGATGCTGTTTCCTGTGACTTCCATTGTATGCTGAGTGTAGCAGTATCTGGTCTCTGTCAACAGAGAAAATATGTTTCAATTGAGATGGGAAATGTTAGCCCAACCTGCCTGGAAGGGAAACAACAGGAGTGTCAACACTACAAGTCTTGAAGAGATTTAACAGCACATGAGACGGACACTGTGTTGAGTTTCTGTCCAATCCCAAAGACGTCCTTGGAGAGATGCACTTCTGCACAGTAGGAGGAGAGCCTTCTGAAGAACACTGGTCTCTCTGCCTGTCATCATCCCCATAAGTCAAGATATAATGGTGTCATTCTTTGTCTTTCAAAAAAATTTTCCCACTGTATTGATTTTTATTTTGGGGGATGAGAGGCTTGGAGGGATGATTAGGATGCGAGAGTCCGCAATTTTCAGGAAGATAAAGGGGTGAAAAAGTTCAATGAATACAGGTTAAAGAATAAAGAAGTTAGGCAGGTAACAATGGTCTTCAAGGAATTAAAAGGCTATAGCAGAAGCTGGGTGTGTGTTTTGTGTGTGTGTGTGTGTGTGTGTGTGTGTGTGTGTGTGTGTGTGCATGTGTGTTTTGGAAATAGCTATTCCCATGTAAGGGCTGAACAATTAAAAGTAGATTCATTGTATCTTGAGAAAATGACTTTATCCAAAAGAAAGAACTTCTTGACAATAAGTATAGCTAGATCCTAGAATTTAACCCCACAATGAAGGTGTGGAAATGAAGGAGAATCATTTCTCCCTGGTATGATTTCTAGGATGGCAGATGTAGACGGATCATGATGTAAGTTTCTAGACATCCCTCAAAGTCTTAGGAATCCAAAAACTTAAGATTTTTCCCAAACTACCATGGAGAATTTTTCTACTTCTAATTTAAAGACCAAAGAAAAATGGCTTTGTCAAAGTAATTCTTTAAGACCTCTAGGCAGTGTTCAGCTTTCTAAGCCTGGGATTTAGGAAAATGTTCCTGATCCAATTTCAGATTGAAAAAGAAAATGAATAATTCTTAAGAAATGTCACCAAGCTGTTTTTCATCCATATCTTGGACTCAATTTTGCATGCTTTATACATTTTGGATATTTAGTGGCTAATGTGGAATTATGACCTTCTATGATGTTATTTATTAGGCAATAAAAATTCCCCCCACCAGATTCTGTCACAATTTTGGCAGCTTTGAACCAAAGTACTAAAGTCCAAAGAAAGAAGCTTAAGAATTTCAGGCCTTGAGAATGAGCTAATACAGACCACATTGACACATCTTGAGAGTTAGGAAAATTCAGGGTTTTTAACAATCTTCCCAAACACTCCCACCTGACAGGAACCTGAGTGACCTCTGACTGAGTCTTGCCAAGGACAGATTTTCTTGATAGGTACACTATTGGGGAGTGTGCTACGGCTGAGTTTAGTCAATGCCCTCCCCCAAATGCTATCCCCACAGTGCACCCTGACCAGAATTTTGTCAATGGGAATCAAGTCAAGGAGCCCTAGCTAGCTCAGGGTCCTGGGGAGCTCTTTGCGAGTGCAGTATGTAAGGCAACCCTATGAGCTCATAGGAAAGGTTGGAAGTTTTGCACCAGGCAATGATTCTCCCAAAGTCCTAAAATATTTTAAAATTGGAGTGACTGTTTTTTTGATGCCAAGGAGGTGGCATATCTCTGATTTTTTTAAGCCTGTGACAGGTTTTAGCAAATGGAGACCAGTAGTCTGAGAGATTTACCACATTTCCCAAAGTGGACTAGTTGACCTCTTTGGTACCAGACTTGGACATTTACGGTCATGACAAGTATACCTTTCCCACCCGGAGCACCTTCAGATGTTCATGAAACCATTAAAGACAGGAATGCCCTTATCTCCTGTCTCCTCTTCACGCAGACAACCAGGAGGAGCTGCCAGAGGTTTTATTGCTCCAAAGGTAAATCTGAGCAGATAAGATCAAACATTTATGGAATAAGTAAACCACTACATGGTTTCAGTTTTGGAAACTGGGTTTGTCCCCCAAGCATTAAATTCTCCTGTCTTCAGTAAGCCCTGAATAAGAATTGGTGAACTTGATATAACTACTTTTTGTTCTTACTTTTGTGTCCATAATAAACTCTCTTTTAATTTATTAATTGGAAATTTATTCCACTGCAGAGATAACTAATGGCTTTTTTTTTTTTTCAGGGAAATATGCAAAAGCCCAGTACCTAATAAGCTAATTCTTGCCATCCTGGGGAGAGAAAAATGATCAGCGATGAGGCTAGATAAAAAATTTTCTTACACTTGCCATATCTAACCCGTGAAACAAAGATATTTTAAGAACACCCCATTACTTGTAGCAGCAGCTACCTTAGATCTGAAGCATTAATCCATTCTACTTCTTATCTTACAAAAACCCCTAGGTGAGTTATGAAATGTTAACATTAAAAAAAAAAAAGCTTCTACAGTTAAATAAGTTTTGGAAATATTCAAATAAAATTGAACAGATTTCTTTAGAACGCAACTTAGGAGAGCCTTGAATGTGTATGGTGATCTCCAAGGCGAGTGGGGGGCACACAGGTAGCATTTCCCAAGCAGGACGAGGTGGACCACATGTGGCTTATCACGGGGCTGTAGGATTGATAAAAAAGGAGTTTCAGCCACAAAGCATTGCTCTCCGTATTCTGAATAATCCTTGGGTTAGTAATGAGGTTACAGGAGAATCAAGCCTGCTGATAACTTCACACTAAAAGGATTTCAAAGGCTTTTATCTAAAAGATAAAAGATGGATTTGAATTTCTACCAGGTTAGTTTCAGCCTCTAAAATCTCATATTCTGCAACTGCAAGGTATTCCCAGAGGTTGTGAAACAAAAGTCTTTCACTTTAAGACTCACAGGCATGCAACTGAAAGCAGAACTGGGTATAAGAGGGCTTAATCAACTAGTAGAAAACACAAAATATATAATTTTTAATGAAATACACACACACACACACACACACACACACACACACACACACACACACACA